>NC_091741.1:85228062-85463062 GCF_043380555.1 Nothobranchius furzeri
AATGGTTAAGTCTTAACAGTTAAAGGGAGTATTCCACATACTGTTGTGTTTATCCAAATTCCATTTTTAATTTTTATCTACTAATCTATAATTCCTTATGGGGTACATTCACATGTAGGTTTGATTACTAACTTCACTGATTTACATTTTTAGTGTTTCTTCTTTTTCTTTTTATTACTAGTAATTATATTAATTCTTGTAAAGATATATTCACAGATATCCATTTGTGCATTATTTCATTACAGCTGATTTCTTTTCGTCATTTCTATTATGATCTATTTTATTTTGATTTCTACCAGTTATGGGCTACAGATAATTTTGCCCTTCTGTTTTGATGACATTTTTGCTCCAATGCGTTGATTTTCCTTACATATATTATAGGGTTATGTTGATTTTTGTTCTTTTTGCAACACTTTTCCAGTACACGTAGTTTGCTGCATTCATTTCTTTCACCTGAACTCTGTTCATATAATTAGTTTCATATAGCACATATAGGTACATATAGTGCTAGGTTTACTTTAATTTTTTTTGTTTTACATCAGATGCAATCTATGTGTGTCTACATTCAAGTGCCCTGCATGTGTGCTCTTCTCCTCTCCTGGGTTTCGTCAGTGGTCGACACCTCCTGGGAGGACCTCTCTACACCATTGCCTGGTTCGGCTGCCTGCTGCCTGAAGGTCCGGTTCGCTTGGGTCTGGATGTCCTGTGGTTCCTGCTGTGGTTGCTGGAGTTCTACGGTTCGCCTGGGGCCTGGTCCGGTCCCTGCTCATCTGCTTCCTTCCTGAGGATTGTGATAAGTGGAGTTACTCTTTTTAAGTTTGGGAGCTCAGAGCCTGCAGCTCTGACATAGATAATGAAATGTCAACAATAACATTCTCTCCTCAAGGTCCCTCCCAGAGCACCCTTTTATCTAAGACTCCTTGCTTCACAGAAGAAAGAAGATTTAAAATTACATATGAACTTCTAAAACTTATAAGCTAGATAAACATTGTTTATTGCTACTTATGATAATTAATATAATGAAATGCTTTCATTAATCTGTGCTCAATGATGGAAGTTAAAATGAATATTATGTTGTGATTACATTGATTGATATATGTTTCAGCATGTTTACTTGACAAGGTCATTTGCCCTCACCCAAGAACAAAGTAAGGTAAAGTTAAACCCATGACACATAAATAGCCTTTACTCCAGATAAGAGCCTCCGGTATCAAAGAAGGCGTGTTTCTAAGATTCTTGGTAATATTCCTCAAACTTGTCAACCTCTGGTTGGCTACACAATCATAACATGAAAACATTAAAACCAGATTACTCGGGTTTTCCCTCAGTTCTAGAGAAAAGCTTCAGACCGGCCAGCTGAAGCACGACCTCTTTAATCCATCAAAACCTTTTTGCACCTGCAAAGCTGATAAAGCAAACAGTTCCTGTAGAACAAGCTGATATTGTTTAGACTCCTTAAGAGTCCACCAGAGATGCGCAGTTCCATCCGTCTGTCGTGACCCGAGACATCTCTGGACTGAAGGGTCGGTGCCACCGTATTCAACAGCCCTCCGGTGCCAGAGGTCATCCAACCTCTCTGACCTTCGGATCCACCACGAGGGTCTCCGAAAACGGGTGAAGTAGACATGACAGATTGCGTCTGATGTGTTTTTGATAATAATCAACTTCATAGCTTCACGCAAACCAAATTCTTTTACATCCAGAACTCAGCTCTCCTAGATTCAATTCAATTCAATTCAGTTCATTTCAAAAATACTTTATTAATCCCAGAGGGAAATTGATTGCTGTAGTAGCTCAGAATAATAATAATAACCAAGTCATCAAAGAGTTTTTGTATATTACAACGGCTGTTGGCAGGAAGGATCTCCAGTAGCGGTCAGTGTTGCAGCCAAACTGAAGAAGCCTCTGACTGAAGACACTCTTCCGTTGTCGGACAGTCTTGTGAAGAGAATGCTCAGGGTTGTCCATCATTTTCTTGATTCTCTGGAGAACCCTCCTTTGCATTATCTCCTCCAGTGGTTCCACAGTCGTCCCCACAACAGAACCAGCCTTTTTTTATTAGGCTGTTGAGCCTTTTCAGGTCCCTGCTTCTGATGCTGCTACCCCAACAGACGATGGCTGAAGAGATTACACTCTCAACAACAGACTTGTAGAAGATGTGCAGCATCTTGCTACAGATATTGAAGGACCTAAGCGTCCTCAAGAAGTGCAGTCTGCTGTGTCCCTTCTTGTAAACGGCTTCACTGTTCTTTCTCCAGTCCAGTCTGTTGTCCAGGTGAACTCCAAGGTATTTGTATTCCTCAACCACCTCCACTTCTTCTCCCATGATGGAAACAGTGTTTGATTCCACCCTGTTTCTTCTGAAGTCTAAAATCATCTCCTTTGTTTTGTTCACGTTCAAGGTCAGATGATTGTTTCCACACCATGCCACAAAGCGCTCCACCAGCTCTCTGTACTCAGCTTCCTGTCCATCTCTGATACACCCGACAACTGCAGAGTCATCTGAGTATTTCTGTAGATGACAGGTCTCTGATTTGTACTGGAAGTCTGAGGTGTACAGGGTGAAAAGGAATGGTGAGAGTACAGTCCCCTGTGGTGCTCCAATGTTACTGATTTTACCTAATTCAGTCATGATGAGTCACTTCTGGTGCAAAAAATAGGTGTTAATTGCAGATTTATATACTTGAAACTAGAGGCCGATCGATATGGTATTTTTTTAAGGCCGATGCCAATTTTTAAAGAATTTTGTTGCCAATGGTCGATATCTAAAACCGATTATTAAGGCCAATATACTGTATATATGCACATTTTAGCAGCATATTGATTGTGAAGTCAATAAATCTCTTAATATTTATTGAACTTCAAATATGAAACAAACTCAAAACATTAACAATGTGCAAACTGTTTCAGAACAATAGTAAATAGAACCAAGTATCATCACAAGCTGCTGATCTAGCATGATGCAAACCACATACAGCTGTCTGTTTATGGCTACGTCTATTTTCTAGTAAAACAAATCTTGTCCTGATTTCAGTTCATAGAAATAAAATGTTGTTTCTTATTTCCTGCATTTTGTTTTTGTAAATTATAAACGGTAAAATTAACCAATATTTTAGTGGAATAAATATTTTAGTGGAATATTAGAAATAAGAAGAAAAAAACAATGACAGAGCTGATACTAAATACAAAAAAAAAAAGAAGCTGTTTAGAATGCAAACACAATAAATTAAAGGATGTTTTTGGACGTAAACAAGCCACTTTCTTTGTTTTGTTAAGTGCAAAAACAAGATCAATCCCAACTATTGCCGGTGAACGGAAGGCATGCTCACCAACATAACGTCAGTCATTCAACAGGGTATGATGTAGAAACCTGTGGCGACACACTTCCAGCCGCTCTGCGTGTTGGTCTCAGACATGAGCAATCACACGTTTGAACAGAAAACCATCAAAGCTGCTCCGATAACTGCTGCACAGCAAACATTTGTTTGGCTGCTCTGTACAAGCGCTGATAGGCTTCGGATGAATTGACAAGGTCCCCTAAATTGTGTTCAGTGACGCCTGATCCATCGTGCCAAAACCATTAAGAAGGACACTGGGTGTGATGATAATATTATTGATCAGATTGTGATGGATGGCCTTAGAGGAGATATAAGTGAAGTTCTCGGTCCAGCTGAGGGACAGTCTTAACCTGAAGGTCTGGGCATAGCGACATCATGCTTTCTGTAGCTCTGTTTTACCTCTTAGCTGTCTTTTGTTCTGCAACATGGACACAAGCTCTGCCTTTATACCCTGAAGCCAACATGGAGCCACAAGCAGGTAGAGTAAATTGTCTCTTCAGTAGCACAGTTGCTTCAAATCAGGATAAGTAAAAATGAATTTGCTTTATTGCAACAGATTTCATTCATAAGTTGGTGTCAGAAGTGGAAGATGGACCCAACACTGCTGAGGGGGAACACAGAGAGGTGAATAATCTGTATCCTCTACTGATGCAGCAGAACGACGGGAGAGTGTCCTGGAACAGAGGTAACAACGACATACATCGTTGACGCCATAAAGTCTAATTAGTCAGAGAATATATTAAGAATAGGTTCAATAACAATGTCATACAATTAATTTCAGGCGTAAAAGACTCACCACCACAGGAAAAGTTTGCAACAATGGTAAGCCACGTCACATATGTTTGTTTAAGGATTAGTTTTTAAAAATAACGTTTTCAGTGTTACCATGGAAAAAAAAAACAATGAATAAACCAAGAAATGCAAAAGTTAAAAAAAGAACAAAACATTTTACAAGTCAAAAGTAGGTCAAACATGTACTCGCACAAAAGTCCAGGTTAAATAAAGAAGCAAAAGAACAACAGTAGCAGTGCCTTCTGATGTACGAACTTAAAAACACAACAAAACCATCTGAACATGTCTTCTCTTTAAATCCAGATGTGTCACATCTGTGCTATCATACTGTTTTCCAGGTGGAGGACCTAAAGGACGTGGTCCTAAAGCTGGCGGCAGCAGACAAGCTTCGCTCTCAGACTTTCCTCAGATCAGAGCAGAGTCTGCCAAAAACTAACAAGAGAGGTGAGATTCATCTAATCTTTCATTTAGAAGAAGATGAGACTTCACCTCAAATCATTATGACTTATTTAAGAGGATTTTTTTTACATACAAACAGGTCAGCAAATCTGTGCCTAAAATGAGTTTTAAATGTTTTCATTATTCAAATTCCAAAACCTTTTTATTGTCTTGTGACGTATGAGCAGCAACATTAGTTTTGATTTATTATTAAGAATTTATAGTTTTTTTTAACAGAAATAAAACTTTAATAATATAAATATTACATTAAATGTTGGCACTACCAATTATTTATCTTATTATGGTGTCATAATATATATATTTACGTTGTATTTGTTTCTAATAAAGTGTGACATATTTATATCTGTTGAAGGAATGTTTCAGATGTAATTGTAAATAATAAAAAATACCAGTTGCAAAAAATTGACACTTAAGAACATTAATAAGAAGGAAATATGTAATGATAAACTCCTGTTACTATAATGTAGAAAAACTTAATTAGGATCATGATTTCTTGAGAGACTGCTCCGTGAGCACAGATTTGAGTTTTCCATAAAACTTTTGGATTTTAGGACGTCTGAGTGGATCAAAACGTATTCATGATAGACATAGATGCTGGACACTGAAGGAAAACCCAAGTTGTGTCTGATTTCTGCCTCGGATGTTTGTCTTTGCAGCGTGTTTCTGGAAATACTGTGTGACCAATTAGAGGACAGCAGTGTGTCCCTGCTGCAAACATCTTCCTCGTCCATCTTGGTTTTTCTTTTCTCATCATCAAATGGTATAAATATACACCTATACATATATTTTTGAAGCTGCGAATTGGTCTTGTTTTGTGACTGAAAATAAACTTAAATATCACAAATGCCATCTAAGTGATGTAAATTTATTATTTCATATGTTAGTTTAATCTCTTTGCAATATTGAATTGTAAATATCAACTTTGCGCAACCATAAATGATAACAACATTCAAAACACACTAGTGTGATTTTTTTAAATAGTGTGTTATTGACCTAGCCTAATGGTCATACATAATTTACAGGGTCATTAACTGTGTCTCTGAGCTAAACAATTGAGTTTAAAATGAGAACACATTAAAAGTAACTATATTTACACTATAAACAACAACTCCACTACCTAATAATTAATAGTCAATTGCACCTTTGGCCTTTTCTATCTGTGTGTAACTATAAAAAACCAGTATATATATGTTAGCATGACATGTCATCAGAGTTTTTAGGGTGTCTGATTCATCGCCATTGGGTTATTTTTATGGCAGTGGTGCCCTCCACAGAGCGACATCCCTACATGCAACAAAAGGATTAGGTTTATTTTGTCTGCTTGGCAACGCTGAAGTAAGCTTTCTCAATCTCTACATCGGCTGGACACGTCTGCTTGAACTCCTCCCTCTCGTAGGCGGTCTCCAGGTATCTCCAAACACCCGTAAAGTGATTAGGAATGTCAAAATCACAGTACTTCTTGGCAGCAACCTGGAAAGAAAAAAAAAGTTTTTTGAGAATTACTTTAAAAATTCAGGAAGAAACTAATTATTTAAATTATTTTATTTGGTGTTAGTGCATAAACATTGTTGAGTTTTTCTCTCTAAATACACAAGACTTTTGTTACTGATTGAGAGATCAATTAACATCAGTCTCTGCTATGACTCTAATGTGCAGAAATGGCCGTAAATAATTATTTTAGAGCGGCTGCTTATGAGAAACACAGATGATAAAAAATATCATTAATTTCTTAACCTTATGGCATTTTGGTAAAACAATAACAACAAAAAGACTAAAACAAAACAAAGTAAACTAAATCTATCTAAAGAACATGCAGGTGTTTGAATGTTATTATTATTATTATTATTACTACTACTACTACTACTACTACTATTGTTATTATTGTTGTTATTGTTATTACCTTATAATAATTAATTTATTTGTGTTACTTTAGAAATATTGTTGCAGAAAAGAATGAAAAATGCAATCTCATTCTTTTGGTCACTACCCAAAGCTCGTGACCATAGGTGAGGGTTAGAACGTAGATCAACCGGCATCACTGCAGACGCAGCACCAATCTGCCTGTCGATCTCACGGTCCATTTTCCCTTCACTCGTGAACAAGAACACTCGTGAACAAGATACTTAAACTCCTCCGCTTGAGGCATGACCTCTGACCCAGAGAAAGCATTCTACCCTTTTCCGACTCAAGCATGGTTTCGGATTTGGAGGAGCTGATTCTCATCCTAGCTGCTGATTATTTTTGGCCATCAGTTCTCTGACATGTATAATATTTCTCTAGCATTCTTAGAGTGTATAACATCCAGCTCTAACTCTTCAGAGAGGCCTTCTCCATTCCCACCCTGCTGAGTAATAACATCTGAGTTTATGAGGTCAGAGTCTCACCCTGATCACATGCAGCTTGGGCAGCAGGTTGCAGTCAGCCAAGGTGAGGCGATCTCCATCCAGAAACCTCCTCTTGGAGACGGTGATGTTTTCTGTTGAGTTGTGGTCGATCTCCTCAGGTAAGGGGGTATTTAAGAAGTCGTCCAAACGCTTAAATTCTCGTAGAAGGTTCTTCTCCTGCACTGTAGAAGGTCAGAAGCAAAGATCCTTAACTCTGGCGGTGCATGTGATGCAATCGTGCTATAAATCTGAATAAAAAAAATACTTACAGGCGTTGTTTGGGCTGTTTTTGATGAAAGCAGAGAACTTTGCAAAAATATCTGCACCCACATCAAATGACTCCTTGTTTACTGGACTGAGATGAGGATACCTAAAAAAGGGTGAAGCCTGGAATTTCATTTTGCTCTGAAACCAAACTCCCACTCCCACTGGTATTCCTGTAATGATTAAATGCAAGCTTACCTGGGAGGAGCCAGTGTTTGTTCAAGAAACTCCTCAATCTTGATGAAGTCTGTTTTAAGGGTGCCGTTGTAGAGGAGAAACGGAGGGTTGGTCCCAGGAGCCAAGTCTTTGAGCTCAGCCGGCTTCCTGGAGAGGACATGAAAACGATCAGGAGTGTGATTCAGAGCTGTCCCCGAGAGTGGACACAGAGGAGGCTGTTGAGACTGTTAAGAGACATGTCCCTCTGTATTAATATTTACAGGCTGATGGGTTTACACGCCTCTGGGAGCGGTCATCTGTTTAAAGGACTCATGTATGTTGCCTATGAATAACTTCTTTATCAGCGTCTTTTCAAAGTTTCCTGACTCATAGGCAGACTCACACAGTAACACTTTAATTAACGAAGGTGTTTGTTAAAGGTGACAGAGAGGACTCTGTACATGTTGGGGTTTTAAAAGGCCTTTTTCCATTTTCACCTCCACTGAACAAAGTGCATCAAACAATTGCCCCTCGGGGATGATTAAAGTTTTTTTGAATTTGAATTGAATTTGAATAAGCTGCTGAGAAAGGGTTTGGATTACTTAAAATGCTTTTCTGCTTTTTAACTGTGTGAAATTCCCCATGACCAGATGCTCAGGAAGTCCTGTTTTCTTTACTAGCGGAGATCTGCTTACTTCCTCATATCAACGGTAGTCACTGTAAACTTGACTCCTTTCAGCCACAGAACCATGAAGAGCCTCTGGCAGAACGGGCAGTTTCCTATGTTTTCACCATCATGCCCAGCCTGAAAACACAACAAATACTGTCAAAAAATGTCATTTTATGTTTGTGTGCAGCAGGAATGATTTGTTTTATCATTTAAAGTAAAAAATTTCCTCCTTTTTCTTGATTAAAGGGAGTTTTGGGAGTGAAAGAAGTGTCCAGGATCTTTAAAAGCCATTTATTTTTCTCTGTGGAAAGGAAACGCAGGCATTGTCCTGTAACGGAAATCAGACTCTCCCAGTTGCCGTCCAGTTTTAGCCTGCTTACACTTTAAAGCCCCATGTCACTATGTCACACTTAAACTGTCCTTTTCCTTTTTGTGTAGAGTGTGAGCTAAGCTTTCCATAATGGCTGGAAAACCAACAGGAATTCATATTTTGTATAATTCTTGATGTCCCAACTGAACGTATTTAACCTGGAAAGATCTTTGATGATTAAAAATGTAGAAAAGAGGTTAATGACGATCTTTGAGTTTTTGCAGGACTAAAGTGGGTGTGTCGAGTTCAGGCGTGAGGCCAGTCTCTCTCCATGCTCCTGGCTTCTTCTGGGTGTGCAATGATAACATGCAGTCAGTCAGAGTTCACTGATAACAGCCCCACTGCCGTCACCCTCAGTGGGGTTAAAACACCTCAACATCTGCCTGAACACAGACCCAGTCTAAAAAAAATCCACTGGTTGTCTCTGTTCTTATAAAAATATATTTCCTGTGTTGAATCTGAATAAGATGAGCAACACATCTAAATATGAACCAAAAAACCAAACAATTAAAAAATGCAAATACATTTATTGTGAACTTTCACCCATCACGTAAGTTTGGAAATTGAAGGAAGACTGACCTTAATAAACAACTCGATGCTTGGTTCCCTTTCTGAGTTTTGTCGAAGTGCCATGGTATGAAAACAAAAAGAAAACTTTCTAAAAGTCCAACTTCAGTTAATTATTGGGAAAAATCCACAGAGCAAAAGAGAAAATGCTGACTAACTGAATGCGTGTAGTTCGCAGTGTTTTATTCCTTGATGTTTATGCCACCACTGCTGCTGGTGTTTGTCTGAAGGAGTCCTTGTAGGGAGTCTGGCTCAGAGCATACTTGACAAGCTAAGGGAGGGGAGGGTCTTTAAAAATGGGCGGACACTTTTGCTGTCTTTCTTTTTTCAACAGCTGAGTCAAACACAAGATTCCTTTGCGCATTATGATGCACAGGAATTGATAGTGTGGTGGGTTGTGACCTATAACCTCTCACTGTATACAAACAAAGGCTGTAGGACTTCAAACAGGCATTTAATCCAGCAGCAATGGAACTCTACAAAACAAAAGCGTCATATTAGCTTTGGTATAAAATCGTATAAAATGCATGGTTTTTTTTTTACTTAAAGGAGCAATATGTAAAATTTCTACAGTGAAACAGTCACAGAGCAGTTTTATGTCTTAGTCATGTTGGAAGGAAGTTAACATTGAAACAAATTTCATTCTCAGCTGGTTGGGGGATTGTCAGTTTCTTTCCTTTAAAAAAAAACAATAAAAATAAATAAATAAAGAGTGACATAGTCACTGATTACAATCAGCAAGTTTGTAGGGTTGCTGTGTCTCCAGTGAGCTAATGCTTGTGCATTTGCAATTCGACACTGGCAAACAAAAAGCTCAAGAGTTGTTTAAAGAACTGAATTCAGTAAACAGGAATGACTCAGAAGTTATTTCTTGTAACTCAAGAAGCTATGGCTTTATTTGTTTTTATCTAAAATCGGATGAAGCAGCTATAGGCTAATATTGAGCTAACAATGCTAACAGTGAATTAGAAGCAATTAGTTAATAAAATACCGTAAATCCTCTAATACAGGCCCGGGCCTGTATTTGACTCAAGCTCATCAAGCTCCAGGCCTTTATTGGAAGGAGGGCCAGTATTAGAGGCAGGCCTCTATTTCTATTTGAGCAAAATGAACTAATGGTTCACTGGAGTTTTTGACAATTAAAATTGCGCCCACATTTTCAAAGTTAAACACATTTCTTTTAACAACGGTAGTTCCTGCTTCAGCCCTCTCCCCCCTCCCCCTGCGCAGCGGCCGCAAACTCACTGATGCGCCTGCAGCCTCTCGGAGTTGCTGCTGCTCTAAACATTAAAATAATTATTTCATTTTCTGTTCCTCACTTCTGATGACCTTCAATGGTGTCTGTTTGTTGCAACAGCAGGTACAAAAACTAACTAGTTTTTGTTTGACTATTTTTCTGTCCTGCCTGTTTATTATCTTCCTGCATCTCCTCTCAATCCTAAAGAAAAACTGCTACCTGGGTTCATATATATTCACCTCATGAGTTACCTTTGAACTGCAGTTCTAAAAGATCTATCGACCGCTAAAACAGCGGAGCGCTTGCTGTTTGGCGGCTGTATCAGTGATCAGTGCGTCGGAGGACAAGGTGATGCGCGCAGCGCCCCGCTCCACAGCATGCAGCGAAACACATCAGGCGCAAATAAAAGACAGAAAACATTAAAGGAAATGAACTGACATGAACGATCGCGTGTTAAATTAGTTTTTGAGGTGGCGACACCTGATTGTTACTGTGGCCGTGCTCAGGAGGCAGATCTACCGACCGCGAAAACAGCTGAGCGCTCCCTGCTGTGATCTGTGCGTCGGAGGACAAGGTGAAGCGCCCCGCTCCACAGCAGCGATACACATCAGGCGCAACTAAAAGACAGAAAACATTAAAGGAAATGAACCGACATGAACGATCGCGTGTCAGTACCTACGGTCCGGCACAGCGCGTTGCTGATCAAAGAGAATGTGATCATACGATAATTCAATAGGGAGCGTGGTTTCACAGACGCGGAAGTGATAGCGTCGGTGCTCTAGGAAACCCCCGAGCATTCGAGCGTCAACGAAGTGACACGGAAATGCCGGGCTTTCCAGAAGTAAGTAAGATAACTTACTATGAGCTGATAGTTCGTTGGATTGATCGGTAGGTTGGAAACTCTGATCGTGAATCTGAAGAAACGATGACTGAGTGGTGAGCTGGAAAGGCGACTTCCGTTTATAGCCGCGGTTTGTGACGTAGGTGCGACGTGAAGGGAATCCCCGCGAGGGGCATGCTGGGAGTCCCTACTTCGCGGATTTTCACCTATCGCGGCCAGGTCTGGAACGCATCTACCGCGATAAACGAGGGATTACTGTAGTTCATACACCCCCTACTGCTGCTCTCCAGAGTGTTCTGCAGCATAATCAGCACGTTCTCTTTGAACTTGATAGTGTAATGACCTGGCTGGGGTTGTAAGCCAGGTGCATTCTGGGTATTGTGTTATATGTGTTTCCTATCGTTCTGCTAGTTCCTATGTGTTGATTTGCGTGTTGTGTGAGTGTTATGTAAGCCACAGGGAAGGTGATGTGTGTTCTGTGGAGCGGGTTGAATTAGCATGGTTAACTGACACCGTGACTCTGTGTGGTAGGATCGTGATAGAGGATCGTGTCTGTAGCGTTACAAAGCATTGAAGAAAAAGCCTAAAATAGGTCTGTGTGAACTTCTTCTGCCTCTTGCTGGTTGATTTGGGGACTACAACCCTGCCGCTGGGACGCTCGTACTTGCTAGTTACCACTTTCCATCCGGCCACAATAAGAGACCGGCCATTATTAGTTACCACTTTCCATCCGGCCACAATAAGAGACCGGCCATTATTTGCCTCCGCTGACTCCGACACCGACCAGAATTGGAGACCCGGCCTTTAATTGAATACCAGCCTGTATTAGAGGATTTACGGTATCTCAAGTTAAAACTTTTCAGTTCCCAACAACTGGATATTCCAGCGAAATGTATGTGTGAAGTGAATAATAAGTCAATTGTGACATTTTACTCCCTGTAATGAGTAATTTGGGAACTGTAACAGCAAGCTAACAGCAAGACGACAAACAACCACCTTATACTGCCGGAGAAATATTATCGCAATAAGTGTAGCAAGTGCTCCCTACTGTAAAACACCCAAGAGTGCTAACGCCAAATGACAATGTACTAATTTACTTGATGCATTACAATTTTTTTTACAAGAACCACAATCTTTAGCCAACTTTAAAAATTAGTTAGCATTTGAACATTATGCATCATTAAATAAATAACATTTACATCTGAAAAAAAAAATTAATAAAAGAAGGACAAGGACAAAGGTAAAACATTTACTTGTAGTTTTGGCGCATCTTTAGCTGCATTTTATGCATTCAAGCACTAAAGAAACATGTTCTGTAGTGGAAGCTTTTCACAAACTACATTTTTATAAAGATCATATGTGGCATTTAAGACACTGAACAAAATCAATGTGTATTTTAGTTTAAACTTTTGTGTTTTGAGAAATTAGTTGTTTTGGATTCAACCTCACTGTTGTGGGACGTTAGTATTCAGACTTCTGTTTTTACTTTTTGTTTTTCTGAAACTCCCCCCGAATAAATGATGTTTCACAGTCCACAAATCTAGTGGCAGATTAAGTTGAAGGTGAAAGTGAATGAAGTCTCTAGTTTCACTTCTTATTCACGTAGAGCAAGTAGGGGATGTTTTATTGTAAAATTCCCAGAGCTGTGTGGTTCACTTCCCCAAAGAAATGAGTCAATAAACACTGCATTATGCAACAGACTGAAGGAATTTTAAACAGATGTGAGTTAAAATGTTAATATTCTAAAGAGAATAAAAAATCTCTTCAAAAAACGACAAAGAAATCTTAGATGTGATGAATAACATCCAATTCTCAGGAAATCTAATTCAAGCAGAAAAGGTTTAGAGGGTAAAATGCATCCTCTTTCTTTTTAAATACTTATTAAACGAGGTCATGACCTGCTTGTCTAAACTGTCAAGAACACTGATCTTCTCTTCCAGCAAGGCATCAGGAAAATTCCAAGGAAAATATAATTATTCAATCCACACTCATGCTCCCAGTGGGAGGTTAAAGGAATTTTACTGGACCTTACAATGGGAGATAAAAAAATGTGAATAGCTGAATAATTGTCAGTATGTTATCCTCTAGTTTTTACTTTTGATTGTCATGGCAACAGTTATCATCTCTTTCCTGCCCACGGTCATCAGCATATAGTGACTCTTTGAAGATTATGAACTAATATGAGGATAGTACTGTTAAAAATATTTTATTATTTTTATTGTTCCTCATGAAGAATGAGTTAAAACAACAATTAATTTCCCTCTGTGATTTTTAAAGTATTTTTGAATTTGAATGTGTTTTCAGAATGAGAGGATGAACAAACATACTGTAAAGGAATAATGCTGTAATGGAAATCTACACGAGAGGTTCCTCTGAAATGACTGTAGAAATAATGTCCATCAGTTATGGAAACACTTTGTTATCTTTTACTTCCTTTTCTCCGGAAAAGAAGGAGGAATGCTATGTCTCATAAAGAGGATTACACACACGTTCCCTGGACAAACACTGCCGCTGGAGGTGACCTCTTGGGAAAAAAAATTCCTTATCTCTGTAAACATGATCCTGTGACTAATAAAGTTCCCTCTAATTTCTCTTTGGGATTAATAAAGTATTTTTGATTGAGAGTTGCTTTTGCCATTTTAAACACAGAATGTCCTGTAAGGCCAAGATGTTACCATCCAAATAAAGTGTTGTGTTCCCCTTTAAATATGAAGCAGTTTGTGAGCAGAAACTTGAAGAAAAATTGCTAAAATGTGAGTTTGTTTGGAATTTGTTTGCTTTGTTGCTAAGATGTGATTGAACCCAGTTTTGCCATTGGTTCATGATTTTCAGATTTTTCTTCTGGTATAGGAAATCTTTAGTAAAACTCAAAACTGACTACTCGACTCAATTTGAAACCATTTCCAAAGTTCTTTAATATCATTTCTGCTTTTTAAAATAAACTTTCATAATACATCAGATGTTTCAGAGGAACTACCCCATCTCTTGATTTTGTGAAGTAAGGAAGTGCTTATTTCCTTAAGAAGGGGACATAAACCCCACATATAGAGGGGCTGTGACAAATAAATCCAAATAATGATCATAATGTTTATTATTGAGACATATATGCATTAAAACATTTGGGGAGACATAAACTGTCTGAGAACATGTTTTATTCAAGAATAAGCTCAGAAAATAATAAAGAAATATTACAATGTTATAAGAATGTTGTTTATTAGGAGTCGAACAACATCTGTAACATAACCTTTTTATCTTTTCTAATTTGTTAGAATATTTATGTGTTTCATTGGTAACTTCAGAACAAGAAAGATTTGACATTCTATTAAATTTTTAAAGGACAGAATGTTTTAAAGAAAACTGAAACTTTCAAAATAGGAACAGAAAATGTTTTCATTTATGGCAAACTAACTTTAACAATTATTTGATAAAAGCAAAATATTTTGGACTCAACACTAAACCTTGTGGAATTCTACGTTTAATGTATTTTCTTGGTTTTAAAAGCTGTAAAAACAATTTAATTTTTTTTAAAACTAAGGATTTATAAAACCAAAATAAACAAAATGAACATGCAGTTTATAAATCTGTTGCATAAAAGACTGCTTTAACATCAGTGAATACTAATTGTTAACCATTTTTTCTTGTAGAACGGGAGAAACAACTCATAAAAGAAAACATGCAAAATGGGACATTTTGAGAGGCTTTCTGGTGCTAACTTGACATGATTCACAAAACTAATTTATAAATAAATGAAATGATTTTGACAAAAATCACGATGATTTGCACCATCACTGTCATCCAGTTTCACAGCAGCCCCTCGTTTTAACGCCAACAGGGAGGGTGGCTGTTTTTTGAGGCACAATGACCTTATTGAAATTCCACCAAACACAACAACACATTGTGCAAATAACCCAGCTTTCTTTTCTGGGTATTTAAAATGAAAAACACGCAGATTTTCTGCTCTCCTTCATGTCTGTTTTACCTTTTTCTTTTTTGGAAGATGACTGATGTACATTCAGCTCCGGATGTCTCTCGTAAGTGACTTTTTTCTTGTGTAAAACAATGCTGATGCATGAGTTTCTAGTTGTGTGGGCTTCTGACAGGATGTGTCAAAAAACATTTCCTAATATTTTGTACATCCTGCTTTCCAAGATGCAGCTTAAAATTGTACTGAGAGACTTAAATCAGGATTAGAAGGTTACAGGAAAGATATTTAAGAAATTAACAAAAAGTGGCCTGCTAGCTTTAAAGATTTTACAACATAATAGTTTTTTAAGTCTAATTGTGTGCAATTTTGACTTGTGGGGCTGATGAAATCATGGTGACAAGTTAAAAGTGCTGTGACACTTATTTTCATGTCCATTTTTGCTTTGTTTGGTTGCAGGCTAATAATAGTGCATTGTGAATGAGTGCTTGGTACTGCCACACAGAACACTCACAATTGTTTGATTTCATGGGATTTCCTGTCTCATATTTTTGGACTGGAAACTTAACGTCAACTCGAGTGAAACTAAATCAAACAGAAACATTTGTATTAATCACAAAACCCTTTTAAAAAAGGTTTAACCTAAAGGCGGGTCCTGACTGATGACGGCAGCAGATCTGTTTATTACAAATGAGAGGAAACACACTGGGAGGGGAGACTTTGTGGTGTCTTTGTGGTCAAAGTCCAAACATTGTTTAGGAGCGTTACACCCTAAGTCTTGGAGAACACCACCCTGTCCACCAGCAAGACTAAGTGTCACAGATAAATTGAGACCCTAACTTCATCCCGTTATGGAGGAATGCTGCTAATTAGCTATTTGAGGAAATTCTCTCATTCGTAATGAACAGATATAAACCCCCTGTAAATTTGGTTTTGTTTAGTGTATCTCCACAGTATTCTGAAGAACCACACAGCTCATGCTTGTGAAGGAGACATTCTCATCATCAAGTGTCCCCGCAGGACGTCGGTTGCTGTTCTATCAGCCTTCTATGGACGACGTGTTCCCGATAAGTATTTATGTCCCTCTGTAAACACAAACATGACAGGAGAGAGGGACACAGAGTGCACCTCCCCTGTTGCCAACGAGGTAAAAACACGTCTCTGTTTGACTGAAAACCTGCCATTGCATGATTCCCTCATGAATGTAACTCCTGCTGTTACAGAAGGTGCTGTCAGAGTGTCAGGACCAGCAGTCGTGTCACATCCCTGTCCTCGCTCCAGTGTTTGGACCAGACTCCTGTCCGCTCACCAGCAAGTACCTCCTGGTCTACTATAAGTGCCGACCAGGTGAACCACTGAGCAGTGTTCAACTAAAAATATCAAGGAAAAAAACATGTCTAAACCACCTCACAGCAACCATTTATTAAAAGTAAAACACAAAATAAAAAAGGACAGTTCTGAATATTTTAAGTTAACAGAACATTCATGTAAACTTTCAGTTTTTTCTGTGAAGTGTTTCAGGTTTTTAACCCTCTGGAGGCAGGCGTTGCAGATTTGCAACGTTAAAACCTAACTACCTGGTTACTCCACATACGTATTTCACGAGCATTTTTTAACTCAGAAGTACCCCTGAAGGACTTAGTTGTTTGTCCTTTTATCAACACTTATTTTGAGCCTGAGACGGTTAAGCGGATGGAGAACGCTGGAACACTCGGGTCAAAGTAAAATATTTAATTGGTGCAAATAAATGAACTAACATTTCGACATTGCTGTCTTCGTCAGGGTTCAGGTTAGGATTCTTCTCTGACCAACATGCCTGCAATGTCCCATAATGCACTGCCTAATCACGTGTGATCCCAAGCTCTTTTCAGAGACTTTTTAACACTGACACATTTGTCCTCCACCTCTTTATCCAGTCACCACCACCCATGTTTCCGATAATTTCTTGACACAAACAAAAAGTTTGCTGCAGATCTTGTACTCCTTCAATGTATGAACATTAATATCATCTGACTTTTTCGGTGGGATGTTATTCAATCTGCCTCGTGTATGTCTCTATGTTTTGCTTTTGTTTAACTTTTTTGAGTGGGTGGTGATGTGGACAAAGGTAAAGGAAGAAACATTCTCACCTATCACAGGCTTGCAGTCTCCATTGCTTTCAACGGAGAGTTAAAGTGGACTCCACTCTGTCCGTCCTTGCGAGCCCGTTGGAGGGCCCTTGCAATGACGGATAATGGTGTTGCATGTCTCTGCACAGAGACCTTCAGAGAAGTATAAGCTAGCCATGACTCTGACCCCAACTTAAAAAAACATCTGATAATCTGTGATCATGTCTGAAAGCCTCACAGAGAACAACTAAGAACATAATAACTTTAAATAGTGGATCTTTTTCATTCTCTTGACATGTTTGACATTCATCTGGATGTAATTTCCATTTAGAAAAACATTGGTAGATCATGATTTGTACCTTTATTCCTAATTTAAGTAAATATTTTATAGAGTTTTGAATTTTGATAGCTTTAGAACAAGATTTGTGACTACTAAGAAGGCACTGATCAGACAAAATAAGATAAAAAGACAAGATAACGGATCCCTTTTTGGCTCATTAACCTTTCTGTAGTAGACCTATACCTGAAGAGCTGGTGCAGTGTACATTTTGTACATCTTTTAAAAGAAGTTGTAGGATTTTTCATTATTGTTTCTAATGATAAAACAATAAAATGTGCTCTAAAGTGTTTGTAAAATAAATTAACTCTGAAAACACACACTCCACCTAGCTACAGCTTCAAAATGACAAATTAGATTTTTTTTTAAATACGATCATCTGGGTAGTTATGGCTTTGCTAAGAGATCTTGGATCAAATTTATTATTTTTTTACATGCACCACCCACCTCATCTGCATCTGACTGCAAAGGGCACTTTTTAATGGCAGCAGCCCCCATGGCACGTCGGCGTCCAGAAGGCATCCTGACCAGATGCCCGAGCTATCACAATTGATTTCTCTCGACATGGCGGAGCAGCGGGTCTACTCTGAGCCCCTCCCGGGCACTCTTGCTTCACTGCAGACGCAGCACCAATCCACCTATTGATCTGGAGATTCATCTTTCCCTCACTCATGAACAAGACCCTGAGATACTTAAACCTCCACTTGAGGCAGGACCTCATCCCTGACCTGGAGAAGACATTCTCTCCTTTTCCGATTCAAGACCATGGTCTCGGATTTAGAGGAGTTGATTCTCATCCCAGCAGCTTCACACCCGATTCAAACCGCTCCATCCAAAGCTGGAGATCATGTTCTGATGTAGCCAACAGGACCACATCATCTGCAAAAAGCAGAGACCTGACCCTTAGGCCACCTAAACAGATCCCCTCAACACCTTGGCTGTTCCTAGAAATCCTGTCCCTAAAAGTTATGAACGTATTTGATTATGAAGGGAAGCCCATCAAAACACATTATTTTTGTTCATATGTTGAAAGTTCTTGAAAAAAGTGCTAAAGAAGTTGTTTAGGGTGTTATTTCTATCATTTGTTCTTCAGAGTACCACCACACCAGACTTGTGTGTGAAAACGAGCGTCTGAGGTTGGCGTGCAGAAACGAGACCGTCCTCGCCATCTACTCTGCTACATTTGGTCACCTGCTGCATGGCAGTCCTCACTGCCCTGAAGAACCCAGATTCCAAAATGATATGGGTCTGAAACAGACTTTTATTAGCTAAATGGAAACAGTTGCTGTCAGTTATTTCAATATAAGCTTGTTTATTAGGAAATTATACGCATCACTGCACTGATTTGTTTTGTGTTTATTAGGTTGTTTTATGTTTCAGAGTGTTTGTCAGCTGTAGCTCTGAGGAGGGTGTCACGCAGGTGTCACGGCAGAGCTAACTGCTCAGTTCTAGCTGACACCCAAACCTTTGGGGACCCTTGCTTTCCCGGTACCAGGAAACACCTGCGAGTGTCCTTTACTTGTGGTAAATAACAGAATACATGTGTTTGTTTTCAGCTGAAGCAATGTGGCTTTCTGTTGATTTAAAAATCTTTCATTTCCTCTCAGTTCCCAGGTTTCTTCTAGAAGATGTGGGCCGAGGCTCAACAGATCCTTTCATGATCTCAGACTACACACACGGTGAGACTGACACTGACTTTGACAGGTTTAGTTGCGCTGGACAGGCTGACTGAGCCCAGACCCCTCTCTCCTGCAGGAGGATGGTACACTGGCCCCACCTATAAGACTCAAAATGTGTTTGTAACCAACTCTCTGGAGATCTTTGAAAAAATGTGGGGTATGTGCAGTAGTGCCTGCAGATCAGGCTGGATACATAGGAACACATGTTACTCTTGCATTTCAAGGAAACCCTTTGTGAACTGTTGATTCCATTTTTGTACACTCTGAAAATTAATAAATAAAAATAAATTCCACAGTGAAATATTTAGTGGACAATTGGTTTAGGACAATACTAAAAAGTCTATGGATGCATATTATGCAAAACTCAGTTTTTGCATCCTTTTGTGGGTATCTACTGCCTCTATAGGCCCCTAAATGCATGACATCAACTGTTCAAGACCCCCCCCCCCCCCCCCCCCCATCTAATGACTTGTATGCCTTTGTAACCTGGTAAATTGGTTTATTTTGACATAATTACACAAAATGTGTTCTGAAATTGGAGCGGGCAGCCTTTAATGTAATTTGTTTTGTGTTAACTGAGCTGTCGATTCCTGTTTGTCGGCGACAGAGTAAGACCATCAGCATGTGATTCCCCCCACCTCACAATGGGTGGTGGTGGTAAATAATATTAAAATAAATAGGTAAATAATTAAGTAAACAATAAAAAATAGGTTTGTACATAATGGAAGTGCACATTTTGCGGACTGCAGTTCCTCGAATGGCCACATGGTGTGCTCTGCAGCATTCTCTGTAAACTAACCAGTGCTGCTTGAAAGAGACAGAGCCCTGAGACTGCTCATTCTGGAAGGTACTGAAACTGGCAAGAACAAATTTGTTGAGATTGATTTATGGGATGGGGATTTAGAGCAAAGAACTTCATAAACACTTTGCGTAGACCATAGGACTATTATAACTTCAAAAACTGTCAAGACCCCTTTAAAGCATTTGCATATTGTACAGGATGAAGCAGTACAAATGTTGTTTGACCAATGATAACCACATTCGTCTCTCCTTCAGTTTTCCCGGAGCGAGTAGCTCTGTACTTCGTTTCTGGCATCTGTGCTGGACTGGTGTTCCTACTCTGCCTGTTTGGAATTCGCTCCACCATAGTGAGAGATGTTAAGGATCTGGTTTCTGACCTGAATGATCAGATAAAAGCATCACGCAGAAAGAGGAAGGAGCTCATAGACAACCTCTTCGATGAAGAAGTCTCAGACACCTCCTCCTTCTGTCGCCTCACACAGTCTTACCGTACAACAGATGTTCTCAGCCCGTCAGCTCTAACAATGGAGATGGTTGATGTGCAGCAGACGAGGGATTTGCCCATTGGAGACATCTGGCCACACCTGGACTCTAGTCCTTATGCAATTCACAAAATAAAAACCTATAACAGTTGTGTGAAGCCATATCCGGTGATTTAAAAGAGCAGAATACACACAGAGAGATATTTGATTGAATGTCACCTAACTTACACCTCTCTGAATTAACTATGTTCATAATGTAAAACACACAATAACAAGGAGTCATTGTGCTCTATTCAAACTACTATTTGTTCAGATTTGATTTGAACAAGTATGGTTTTATCCACAATGACATTTATCTTCTCTGATTTAGACTTTCTTTGTGTAAAGGAATGGACAAGGCTCAGATGAACTCTATCCATTTGATTGACTTTTCTTTAAAATATTCTGTTTCATAACTGTTCATTCTGGTGTTAGTCTCAAACAACTCCACAATAATAAAACGTTTCCAAGGAAACTGACTGAAAAGTTTTTTTAATACTCTCAACTGAATCTGTTTAATATGCAAGAAAAAAATCAAATATTGTTTTTTAAATATTTGTGTCTGTCTTGGACAACGTAATTTAGATTTTTAAGCAGAAAATATAAATAATTTGCTATTAGTTTGAAGCATTTGTTTTTGCGGCATGAAGTCGCCGGGTGTCTGTTCATCCTCCAGAACACTGGGGAGCGCTAAGTACCTTCATGCGAAGGAGTGCACTAAAATTGAAGTCTGATGAAGGCGAAGAACGACTAGTCTGGGTAGCTAGCTAGGGAGCAAACCCTGGGAGTCTTCGAAGTGTAGCATATCTGTGTGCTACAAACCACCCGATAACGTTATGTTGTCCGAGGGGTTTGTCTCTTGACACCGAGAGGGACACGAGAGAAACTGAACATTCTCATGTTTCTGACAGAATGATGGAAGTTATCAGGGGTTGTTTTAACTCCTAAATTCCATTAAACGTTTGTGAGACCTTCCAGCGGCAACAATAACAACAGCTGGCTAAAGGAGCGGTTAGCCAGCTTCCCGGAAGGAGGCCGCCACAGCGCCGGGTGGAGATTTAACTTTTTTTTTGCCTCAACATCTGCTCAACGTAAAGACCCTAAAAGTGATACGTATTTATTTATCTTGGTAAGAATGGAGTCCACGCTGGGGATTTGCAACGAAGAATGCTTGGCAATATCCTTAAAGTTGTGTTTGAATTGTATACGAGTTAGCGAATGAGTTATGAACAGCTAGCCATGTAAATACAGTTGATCAGAGGGCTAATTCACTAAACCGTTGTGAGATAGCTACTTAATGTTATTATTCGGGCTGATTTAAGAAAGAATTTTCTTTTCCACAAAAGCAGTGACACATCATTTATTGTGGCGACACATTTAGTTAATACTGGATAATTTCACCCAGTTTTATTTACCTTTCTTGTTATGTATTATGATTATGTAGCATCACATTCTATTTGCGATTATCCAGTGGTTGAAGTCACAGTAACAGCTAACACTAAGAACTGCTAAACACGGAGGATATGTGTAGCTTGTATTGCTAAAATTGCTTAGATACATATATTTTTGTTCTTTGCCGCTCCTCTACTGTACTGATGGGCTCGGTCAAACCCTGAATTCTTCCTTTCACGTCTGTGGATCTAGTGATCTAAGTCTCCGTTTTTTTGTGGATTGATCTGGCCCAGGTTTCTCCTTTTACCCTGGTTATGAAAAAGCCTCCAGGCTCAGGTTTCAAATGTTGTTTGTATAAAACAACCTGGTTTAATATTTGCCCCTGTTAGATTTTTGCTGCCACTGGCACTATTCTTTCTCTCTTATTTCACGTTGTTAATGCTTGTCATTAATTTCCTTCCTGATTTTCAGTTTGCATGGCTTCATTAACATCTTTCTTCAACTGAAGACAGACTTATTCATAATGATTTTCGAACACTGTTCCGGTAGTACTGGGTAACAGCTGTAGTTGTGATATCTCATCATCCATCTCAATGATTCCTTGATTGTGCTGCTCAAACTGTAAAAGCTCAGGAGCTGAGGTCTGGCCAGAAGGAGTCCAGGTTACTGTCACTAATTGAACACAATGGAGAGTTTAAGTAAGTATCAGAAATAACAATTACTGAAAGTATGTTGACATTGGGTTGTCCCAATGTCCCAAAGCTGTGTGTTTGTTGCTGAATCGCTTAATAACACAGTAAGGTGTTTTGTTTTATTATTGCTCCTGTTTAGTTTTGACTTCATTCAAATGAAACCCAAGTTGTTGAGAGCTGTCTTTGTCAGAGGAAGCTGCAGTTGACCTGAAGTGTGTGACCTGAGCAGAATTATATGGGTATACAGGAGCTGCTTCATCAGTTAACCTTTAACAAGTTACTTTCCTGTTCCATAATCAAAAATAGAGCTCTTAACATTCAATCGAGCTGTTATCTTGTGTTTTATGAAGTTCTTAAACACACTTTGCACTAGACTGCTGTCACACTGATGGAATCTTAAAATGTGCAAATGAAAATTCAAGTTATTTTGATGTTGACCGGGATAACCAACATCGGTCTGTGTTTTCTATCCTGAATGTCAGATTTATTTGTCTTTTTGAGTTATCTCAGGCTGGTGGCTATTTTAAATCCAGGATGTTTAACTGAATGAGCATGCCCCTTTACACACACACACACACACACACACATACACACACACACACACACACACACACACACACACACACACACCACTCTTGTCACTACACAGATTAGCTCTTAGGTGTAAAATAACTGGATGCCATGTGGGCAGAACGTGGTTTCTGTGAGCTGGACAGCTCCAGGGCTTATTTGGTGAAAGGAGACTTTGTGTGTAGACAGTAGGGAGATGTTTAATCATATGTGTAGCTTGGAGTTACTTTCACCAGCAGTAACCTCACTGCAGATTATCCAGAATTCCTTCACTTCATCTTTAGCTGTAATGAGACTCACATGGGCACGCAGGCTGCAGGCTGCAAGCCCACACAAGCCACCAAAGAGTAATGTCATGAAGAGGGAAAAAACCATTATGAATGTTTCAAAATAGACATGATTTATTTTAAATGATTGAAAGATTTTGCATGACATAAGGCATTACCTGAGGTTCATACCAGTGTTCTGTGCCTTCGGTGTGTTTTTCTGTGGTATTTGCTTTTATGCACTTCTGTACATTGGCTTGGGATACAATCAGTACCAGTTTGTGGTACACAAATTATGGGATTATTGACACAATAATCTGGATAAAACAGACAAAACTGGAGGGTTTGTCACGTCAGGCTCTAAAATGTACAAATGGAGAATAAAAAAAACCATTTTGTTTCCTGTTGAATATTCTGTTGCGTTTACATCGGAAGTTCTCATCCTGACAGATTCGGGAAACTGCTTCTGACACATTTTGCCCAGCAGTCCTGAATAATTGTCCTCTCCACTATAATCAGACCAAGTGAAGGGGAAGAGTGGGCAGTGAGTGCCCAGGAAGACTCTTTGTCCTCTGCTGTTAGTCAGATGTTAGTGAGCACAGGAATGTGACCCTGCCTACATAAACCTACATCATGCTTCTGAAGCCGTTTGTGTCAACAGTTTGATAATTTAACACTTTAATCTTCTTTATATGCTCAGTGGATTTGTATTGATTAACTGAATGATGCACAGTGCTTGCTAGTTATTGTTTTTGTTGTGTGCCACTAAAGAGAGGTTTTGCATGTGTGTTTTTTCAATTTCTATTGTTCATGATAATTAAAGCACATCTTGACTCCATCTTCTCTGTTCTAATGTTAAGCACCCTGCATGAACGTCAGTGCTAGCAGCAATGTTTTTTATATATGTGCTTTATGTTTAAGATGGAAAATCTTGATATTAAAATAAACAACAGTTGTGATAAGGCAGAATGCTTGCTGTTTCTACACAGACTGGGTGTTCTGGCCAACCCTGAAGCTGTTGTGTCCCGTCCGGTGGCTCAGTTGTCCATACCCATTAATGATAAATTTGAAATTGTACGAGGTATGTGGCTTTTCTCCATGTCGGAGTCAAAATACTTACAGCTTTTCCTGTGTATGTTGGGTGTAAATAAATGTTCAAAAAATGTTAGATGCTGACTCTAATTTAAACCAGAATAAGTAAAATAATCTGGGATTAGAAGTATAGTAGACATGCATAGCCTTACATTTTAAACCAGTGGACGTTACATTCTCGCTGTGTGTTAGAAGCTTCTGCTTTTCCTTTGCATATGAAAGTAAACACAGAACAGGTAGTGCTTCTTGAGATAATTTATAACACCAGTGGGCCACTCCCACTCCAGACCTTTGAACTGCACTATTTAAATTTTTATTCTGTTTCCCTCAGAGGCTGAAGAGGCCTTGCTCATTGACCTCTCCATAGATTGTGAGTACTTTTGTGTTAAAATCAAATATATGTAGTCATCATTGACTTTAATATGTGTTTTTTAGCACCGTTCCATATTTTATCTTCCAAAAGTCTTGCCAATCAAACAGCGCTGCCTTTTTCCAGCCGTATGGCATTTTAGAACGTTTTTACAACCAAACGTCTTTATCTAGGAGCATACCGGTACTCCATTCACGAGTTGCCATGGCTTAGTGAAGACATGCTGAATAGTTTTACTGTTGCGTCACTTTGCTTTGTTTCAGACACACTGTATTTCTTGTGTGTTAGTGAAATCTGTAGGTGCCTGACATGTGTGTGTGTGTTTTCTGGTTCTAAAGCCTGTGTTAGAATACAAATCAAAGGAGAAAAGGCGCCAGAGCTGCTCTTGGAACTTCAGGATGATGATCGGACTCGGCTCTTCTTAACCCAGGTGAAAAGTGCTCAGCGACAAGGTAAGACTACACTGCCTCTCAGCAGCCTTAAGCAGGGAGGTGATTAATTAATGAATCACTCCTCTAACTTTTATGTACAAAGGGTGGATTACGTTGCTTCCTGATGTCTCATGTATTTATGTATCTGCCACCCCTGGACATATAGAAATGGTGTTTCATTTCTGGTTTTGAAGCTACAGAGCTAGCTACCTTCATGTTTCCATCATTATTCTTTTAGTCTTCAATGTATTTTCTACAAGTTTCTGTGACTCTCCAGAGACCACAGCATTTTAAGGGAACATTAACATCAGCAACCAGCACACCTCCTTTCTTTTTTTCTTTTCAAATACTTACAGTAATATCCTTGAAATTACGTCAGCATATCGCCTACCTCTATTTCATATGTAGTTTCCTTGTATATTTTTTTAGATTTCTGTGAGATTTTTCATGTTTTTAAGGACATAATTTGTGCCTTTACTTAAAAGATCCCAGTCAGAAATGAGATCTAGACTTTGGTTCATTCAAACCAAAATGTTGACCCTAAGTTTTTGTTGTTCGCGTGTATTGTTTGGGAGATTTGTGTTGTGCAAATTATTTTCTGCACACATTGTGTGGTGTATTTGTTGATATAAAGGTATGTTCACAGAGAAACAGCTTAATAGTTGTTCTCTTTGAAATCAGTCACTCATTTGCATACGCATTCTGAAATTGTACATTTTTCTCAACCCCCATTGCCTGCGTTAGCTGCAGAAAGGAAATGGACAAAACATGATCAAGTCAGAACGAGACGGACAGCTCGACATCACAGGGATAATTGGTATTCATGGCTGGGTCCACCTTGGTTTGCGACCACATCTGTGTTAGTAGAAGCTAACCATTAGCTTTAGCAGCTCCACAATGTGGCGGAACATGTTCAGGTTTGTGCATTCTGTGGAGATGAAACATCAGTGTAGAATTTTTTACATAAGAACAAAGAGCAAACAAAGGCAGCAGAAGGGTTTTGTGGCTGTTAGCCAATCAGTGGCTAGATGTTTGCATATCATGAATCTTAACGAGTCAGACTCCAAATCCTGTTGTTTTCTGCCCCCCCCCCCCCCCCCCCACCACCACCACCACCACACACACACACACACTCTCTCTCTCTCTCTCTTCTGACAAACTTCTACTACCTAAAACATGAGTGCCAGAGCCTTTCCCCACAGAGGGGGTATTTAAAGAATGAGTGTCAAAGACCTTTAAGTTCATTTAGTTAAAGTGCAATATAAAAAGCTTAAAACTGTGTGGAAACAGGAATTAAAATAAGAAGTATGGGTTTATTCAGCCAGTGGACTTGGCTGCATGTTTTCGCCTTTTGTCATATTGAATTTTTATTCTAGTTGTTATCCCTGTGACTAACTTCCTGGTGAAAAAATATATTCTAAAGCAGGGTGCTGCTAAAATACAAACTTAAAATCATTTCCTCACTTAAACCTGTTCACCCAGTTTGTCAGTTCCTGCTGTTTGCTTTCTTTTCCAACTGGTGATAATGGTATCTTGTGCTCGTGGCAGAATAAGCAGACCACTTCCTCCTTCTCTCTTTTTCACAAAACACTCTGCTAGCTGAGATTGTGTTATTCATTTCAGATCAGTATTCTGTCTTGTTTATATTTACTTTTACTAACATCGGCTCAGTGTGTGTATGTAATAATATAAATTAAAGCCATTGCAAGCTCACTGCAGTGTGGATTTTCAGTTACGTTTCTGAGGTTGCACCTTTTTAATTTTTAAATTAACGTGTTTTGAGTAGGAATATATTGGTTATTTTGTGGCTTTTTCTGATGATTATGTTTTCAGTTGCATCCAAACTCACCAAACCCAAAGCCATGGAGCCCCTTGCACCAACACCTCAAAGAGGGCCAGGCCCCATCCCACCCCAAAGAGCAGCCAAGACACCCAGTGCTGTGGGTGTTGGAGAAAACTCAGCCAACACGTTCAGTGCACTGGAATCCAGCCTCAATGACAGCACTTCAACAAATCATAATACGACAGGTAACTTAAAGATTCACTCAGTCAATTGAAGCAGTGGGCTCTTAGTGTGGCTGGAAAAGCAAACTCTTGATCTTTCAGTTCTCATCTCAAACTTTCTCCCTTCCAAGTCTGGTCAGATTTAACTCTTCCATCCTCTCTGTTTTGTTTTTCTTCAAAAGATCCAGCTCACATGCTTGCAGATTTTGGATTTGAGGAGAAATTTAATAACACTCAGAGAGTCGAAGAGAAGAAGAACAAACAGAATCGCATGGTTGCCTCCAGGGAGCCACCACCTATTCCCCCTCTACCTCCACGGAAAGCCTCAGTCCCGCCATCAAATCCTCTTCCTCCCACACCCATTCCAAAAGACAAGCCTACGGCAGTGCAGGCCAGAGGGAACTCTGCAGTGCCTAGCACTAAGTCAGAGTAAGTCTGTCTGAAAAATAAGTTATTGCTGTCTAATTCAAAATGAATTTAATATTCCCATTTGTAGTATAGCCTGGAAAGCCATCCTATATATGTGAATAAATTAAAATAAAGTCCCATTCGTTGTCACACACACACTGGTGTGTGTGAAATTTGTTCTCTGTATTTGACCCATTCCCTGGGGAGCGGCGAGCTGCAGCCACAGCCACGCTCGGGAACCATTTGGTAGTGAGGAGGCATTGGGTCCCATTTTGTCAAGGTCTCTGGTATGACCCGACCAGGATTTATATATATATACATATGTGTGTGTGTATATATATATATATATATATACATATATATATATACATATATATATATATATATGTATGTATTTGTGTATATACACACATATATATGTGTATGTATGTGTGTGTGTGCGTGTGTATGTGTGTACAGGGAGTGCAGAATTATAAGGCAAAAGAGTATTTTGTCCACATCATCCTCTTCATGCGTGTTGTCTTACTCCAAGCTGTATAGGCTCGAAAGACTACTACCAATTAAGCATTTTAGGTGATGTGCATCTCTGTAATGAGAAGGGGTGTGGTCTAATGACATCAACACCCTATATCGGGTGTGCATAATTATTAGGCAACTTCCTTTCCTTTGGCAAAATGGGTCAAAAGAAGGACTTGACAAGCTCAGGAAGGTCAAAAATAGTGAGATATCTTGCAGAGGGATGCAGCAGTCTTAAAATTGCAAAGCTTCTGAAGCCTGATCATCGAACAATCAAGCGTTTCATTCAAAATAGTCAACAGGGTTGCAAGAAGCGTGTGGACAAACCAAGGCGCAAAACAACAGCCCATGAACTGAGAAAAGTCAAGCGTGCAGCTGCCAAGATGCCACTTGCCACCAGTTTGTCCATATTTCAGAGCTGCAACATCACTGGAGTGCCCAAAAGCACAAGGTGTGCAATACTCAGAGACATGGCCAAGGTAAGAAAGGCTGAAAGACGACCACCACTGAACAAGACACACAAGCTGAAACGTCAAGACTTGGCCAAGAAATATCTCAAGACTGATTTTTCTAAGGTTTTGTGGACTGATGAAATGAGAGTGAGTCTTGATGGGCCCGTGGCTGGATTGGTAAAGGGCAGAGAGCTCCAGTCCGACTCAGACGCCAGCAAGGTGGAGGTGGAGTAGTGGTTTGGGCTGGTATCATCAAGTATGAGCTTGTGGGGCCTTTTCAGGTTGAGGATGGAGTCGAGCTCAACTCCCAGTCCTACTGCCAGTTTCTGGAAGACACCTTCTTCAAGCAGTGGTACAGGAAGAAGTCTGCATCCTTCAAGAAAAACATGATTTTCATGCAGGACAATGCTCCATCACACGCGTCCAAGTACTCCAC
Organism: Nothobranchius furzeri; assembly: GCF_043380555.1. Lineage (NCBI taxonomy): Eukaryota > Metazoa > Chordata > Actinopteri > Cyprinodontiformes > Nothobranchiidae > Nothobranchius > Nothobranchius furzeri. The sequence continues at coordinate 85,257,138 of NC_091741.1, forward strand.
AGCGTGGCTGGCAAGAAAGGGTATAAAAGAAGAAAAACTAATGACATGGCCTCCTTGTTCACCTGATCTGAACCCCATTGAGAACCTGTGGTCCATCATCAAATGTGAGATTTACAAGGAGGGAAAACGGTACACCTCTCTGAACAGTGTCTGGGAGGCTGTGGTTGCTGCTGCACGCAATGTTGATGGTGAACAGATCAAAACACTGACAGAATCCATGAATGGCAGGCTTTTGAGTGTCCTTGTAAAGAAAGGTGGCTATATTCAATTCAATTCAATTCAAAAATACTTTATTAATCCCAGAGGGAAATTGATTAATTAATATTGGTCGCTGATTTGTTTTTGTATTGTTTTTGAATGTCAGAAATGTATATTTGTGAATGTGGAGATGTTATATTGGTTTCACTGGTAAAAATAAATAATTGAAATGGGTATATATTTGTTTTTTGTTAAGTTGCCTAATAATTATGCACAGTAATAGTCACCTGCACACACAGATATCCCCCTAAAATAGCTAAAACTTAAAACTACTTCCAAAAACATTCAGCTTTGATATTAATGAGTTGTTTGGGTTCATTGAGAACATGGTTGTTGTTCAATAATAAAATTATTCCTCAAAAATACAACTTGCCTAATAATTCTGCACTCCCTGTATGTATGTATGTACGGTATGTATGTGTGTGTGTGTGTGTGTGTGTGTGTGTGTGTATGTTTGTTTGTTTGTTTGTTTTACCGGGGTTTACTGCTACACCGGTTACAGTGACATCCCTACTACAGACATCAGTTAACGGAGAAGTCCAACATTGCATCGTGGAAGAAGACATAAAAAATATCAAACATTACATAGTTTTTCTAAATAAATGCGCTGTGATTGGCTGGCCACCAGCCTGGCTGGGGCTGCCGAGGTTTCAATGGAGCATTGCTAGACCAACATGCAAAACAAAATCATTTTGCATTGTCAAATGACGGTCCAGCAGGTTCTAGGCTTTACAGAGTATGTAAGCTGTCTGAAACATTACTGCTGTTTTTACCATTTCACACTCTTTCTATTCCAGTAGTTTCAGGTCAGGGTATGATGGTGTGGACAAGCCTGCGTCTTTGTGTGAAAGTCCCACAACTAAAACCATGCCCTCCAGTCCATCGGGACAAAGAGAATTCCTTATTAAACATTGTTTGGGGAAGAAGGAGAAGGAATATGTGGACATAAAACACTTCAGGTAGAAGAGCTTTAATATGCTTTATAAGCGCATTAATGAAATGGTGTTTCTGTGGGTTTCTGTTTTGGTGTTATTAAAACTACAGTTTTTATGTTTATTTTCATTTAAAATCAGTGAAGCCAGTATCAGTTTAACTGTTACCTCGATGCTTTGTTCAGATTTTAAAACTAACAAGTCCTTAAGTTGTGCTAGTGTCTCTTTTGATCAAGAGCCACATGTTGCTTTATAGTTTTTTTGTAGGGACGTGGAACGTTAACGGCCAATCTCCAGACAGCAGCCTTCATCCTTGGCTCTGCTGCGACCCCGACCCTCCCGATGTTTATGCAATTGGGTCAGTATGAGTGAAGGACTTTTTTGTATTGAAATTTTAAAAGGTGTTGATGGTCAATGTGAATTTATGTGATTTTTGTTTGATTTATTTTTGGGCTTCAGTTTTCAAGAACTGGACCTGAGCACAGAGGCATTTTTCTACTTGGATTCGTCAAAAGAGCATCTGTGGATAGACGCAGTGGAGAGGACCTTGCACCCAAAAACCACGTACAGAAGGGTGAGTAGACAAAGGCAGGGGTGATTTTGGTCAGTTCAGTTAAAAATGTAAAAAAATATGTTTGCAAAAAATGGAAAAAACTCAAACAAACATTGTAAAGTATATTTGCAAATGATCTGGTCTTCATTTCTCAATAAGTCTATTTTTTAAATGATTTTTCTAGATTCGGACCATACGACTTGTTGGGATGATGCTCGTGGTTTATGCAAAGAAGTTGCACAGGAAACACATAAGAGACGTGGCTGCAGAGCATGTGGGAACAGGAATTATGGGAAAAATGGTTCGTCACGCCGATTATGGACTCGATCCTAGTTTGAAATTAGCATTTAAAAACAACAATTTTGTATATCTTTATTTTTATTGCATTAATTAAAACAAAAAGCACCACAATTAAATTATTTAATTAATAGAATTTTCTCATGTTCTCCATGTTCTCCAGTTCTAACCAAAGCCTGTTTAACTGATGTTTCAGGGGAACAAAGGAGGCGTGGCAGTGAGGTTTGTGTTCCACAACACCAGCTTCTGCTTTGTAAACTCCCATCTTGCTGCGCACGTGGAAGACTACGAGCGCCGTAATCAGGACTACAGAGATATATGTGCTCGCATGACTTTCCATCTTCTGGAACAACCCCCTCTAAATATTGTCAAGCACGAGTGAGTCTCTCAGTCTGTTGCACTGAAACCACTTCGTAAATAACGCACAGAGTTTAATTTTTACTCACAATGTTTAGGTTTCCGTCTCCAGTTTGAGTTTTTCTTTTATTTATTGTCCTTTGATGATTTTGTGTCGGTTATCCAGCAGTCTGCAGAGCCTATATTAAAATAACCATGAAGTAAATGAGCTAACCCTGTTTACATCCTGTTTGCAGTGTGGTAATCTGGCTGGGGGATCTAAACTATCGTCTCTCCATGAGCGATGCATCGGAGGTGAAACAGCTTATTAAAGAAAATGCCTTGAAGAAACTTCAGGAATACGACCAGGTAAAAGATCACATTTGTTGTCCCCACAAAACCAGCGGCTGAGGGACAGACCTTTCATCTTCGAACAACACATCTAAACACATAAAGACTAAGTGTGCGTTTGCTGCTGAATGATGCAGACCAGATGGGGGTGCCTGCATGTTTCTAAATTGAAATATATTTTGATACATTTAATGGAGTTAGAGAGAGAAAGAGAGAGAGAGGAGTTTAATTGACACGTTAAAGAGGAAAAATGTATTATTTTTTAGCTATTTTATGCATAATGGATAAGTATTATTGATGCTTTTTATGTGTAGCTGACCCATCAGAGGAAGCACAAAAGAGCTTTCACAGACTTCATAGAGGGAGACATTACCTTCGTTCCCACGTACAAGTATGACCCTAAAACAGATCGATGGGATTCAAGGTAAGCTGTGCTTCCTCTTAGTTTTTTATTCATATATATTGTAAATCAACAATCACATAAACTTACAGTCTGATTTCAATTCCTGTCACTAAATTTGAGATTTATCCTGCCTACATATCCTTATTGGATTAATTTTATTATTCTTTTCATTTGTAGAATTTTAACAAAGTCTTTTTTTTCAGTCCTTATCGCCACAACGCAGGGTCAGCAGTAGCAGCTGTGTTGTGACCGGGCCCTTGCTCTTCCTTTTAACTATTATCTGTTTGCTGCAGCGGGAAGTGCCGAGTCCCGGCGTGGTGTGACAGAATCCTGTGGAGGGGCAGCAGTATTGAGCAGCTTAAATACCGAAGTCACATGGAGCTGAAAACAAGCGACCACAAGCCCGTTAGCTCCCTCTTTAAGATAGGGGTAGGACATTACAAAGCCATGTAAACACATATATAACATACAGCGCCTTGCAAAAGTATTCATACCCCTTGATCTGTTATTTACACCTTACAACACAAACTAAGATGTTTTATTGAGATTTTCTGTGATAGACCAACACAAAATATGTTGGAGAAGGTTCTCCATCGTCCAGATCATGATAATGCAAAGGGATTCAAATGAAGAAGACAGAAGACATTTTGCTTCCCATTCATTCAGGGAGCTTCGTCAGTTCTGACTTGAATATGGGATGGTCAAGCTTATAAAGTATAGTTGTCTGTTGTTGCTTAGTGAGCTGGAACTACCTACGATTTCCCCTCCTCCCTACACCCTGAGAAGTTGTCGATGTTGTCAAATGGTAAATGGTCTGTATTTTATATAGCGCCTTCTAGAGTCCTGGAACCCCCCAAGGCACTTTACAGCACAGTCATTCACCCATTTACACACACATTCACATGCTGGTGGGGATGAGCCACAATGTAGCCACAGCTGCCCTGGGGTGCACTGTCAGGTGAGGCTGCCGAGCTCTGGCGCCAGCACTCCCTCCGACCACCACCAGCATGCAACGTGGTTTAAGTGTCTTGCCCAAGGACACAACGATGGAGACAAACTGAGCGGCGCTCAAATCTGCAACCTTTCGATCACGGGGCGAGCGCTTAACTCCTGTGCCACCGTCGCCCACACGTCATTGGGTCTTATTGTGTTAGACTGGTCTCAAAATCCAGCTGTCTTCCTTTTGGAACAATTGAGAAGTGGAATGAAATTGATGCATGGTTTCTCAAAATTTTAATCAAAAACAATCTGTAAAGTGCAAAGTGCTCTTCTGCTTAGCCCCACTGATACCCTTAAATAAAATTCAGTGTCATCAGTTGCCTTCAGAAGTCATCTGAATAAATAATCGGGTTCACCTGTGTGTAATTTAGTCTCATTATACCAGTGAAACTTAAAAAATTAGAATATGGTGCACTTTTGCAAGGCGCTGTTTAACGTAGGATGGGACTTTCAGTCCAAGCTATGTCATTTAGCTAAAAACTAATAAATGTTTGTTTTGTTACAGGTGAAAGTTGCAGATGAGCAACGCCGCAAAAAGGTGTTTGAGGAGATTGTTCGCGCAATGGACAGGATGGAAAACGACTTCCTTCCATCCGTGTCTCTGAGCAACATAAATGTAATCAAAGCAACAGTCTCATTGTTTATGTTTGTAAGGTGATCTGGAATATGTGTGAAACCTGTTTTACATTAAGAAAAGTGAAGTGATTTTGCTCAGAAGCTGAGATTTACATAGTTTCTTTTTACTTCAACAGTTTACATTTCCAGATGTAAAATTCAGGCAGCTTCAGAAGGAGCGCTTCCTGATAAAAAATGATGGTCAGGTCCCCTGCCACTTTGCCTTCATACCCAAACTCAGTGACTCCCAGTATTGTAAGCCCTGGCTGCGCGCCGAGCCCAGTGATGGATTCTTAGAGCCAAGTAAGATTTTGTAGTCCTGTTATTAAATTGTTTTTATTATCTTATCAGAATTGCTCTGATAAAGTTTCACGAAAACATGAAAATGTTTAACAGCAACTGAACCTTCACAAGGCACACGTCAACATATTTGTCTTAGAACGTCATGTTCAGTTATCCCATCTGAACAATTTGTCCTATTGAACAGACGAGACTCTGGAAATGTATCTGGAGGTGTACGTCAGCAAAGACTCTGTCACCCTGCTGAACTGTGGAGAAGACACCATTTGCGATATTCTGGTGCTTCATTTGGACCGTGGCAAAGATTACTTTATCACCATCTCTGGAAATTACCTGCCCAGCTGCTTTGGCACATCTCTGGAGACTCTGTGCCGCATGAAGAAGCCGATCAGAGAGATCCCCATCGAGAAACTATGTGATCTGGTAAGAAAGAGAAACATGATCAGTAAACACTGACAGACAGGTGAAATATTTGAAATAGGAAGCATATTTACCTCAGTTTAGTGGAAAATTGGAATTTAATGAGTGCTCTCTTTACAGTGTAACCAGTTGTAAACAAATGCTGTGTTTAGAGGGTCAAAACTGTATATTTCTGGCCATGAGTGACCAAAACAAAACAAACAAGGAAGACACAAACATAGGAATGGAGCATCTAAAGAAAAGGGAAGGCTGACTCAGGTTGGACCCTCTGTGTCATTTACAGACTTCTTTTGTCTTCACACGATCACCTCTGCCTGCTTCTGGGATTCTATTCATGATCTTGTTTTGGAGCCTACTGGTGCCATCATTTCCTTTAATTACCAGCTAAACTGTTGAATTTTCCTTCCTGGACTGAAAATGTCAAGTGATTAATGCAAGAATGATGCATAATCAGTTAACTTTTCTTATTCTGTCTAATACATAGTTTTTCTTCTTCTTTTTTTTTTGTTTTCCTTCATCTTTTCTCCTTGATCATTCCTTTCCAACTCTTCATGGGGGTTGTCTTGCTCAGGGAGAGGACACCTTCATGGAAAAGGTAAACCAGTAAGGGTTGATTTTATCAGAAATAATTCTCTTGGGTCAAATGTCTCTAACACAGTTACAGAGCCTGTTGCTGACGGTTTCATTAAAACCAGTAATGCAGCTACGCAGGTCTAAGGTGCAAAGGGTTTAGAAAGATTTTAAAGGGATAGACACATTGCAACTTTTTCATATTTTTAAATACTCCTCTTGAGCCAATATGTGCTAAAATGAAGCTAAAATTGAGCTGACATACAGTACCTGTGGCTGCAGTCTGTTTCCAGCACGATTCCTGCATGTTTTAGATCATGAACACAGCTGATTTCAATTCAAGTTTATTTATATAGCGCCAAATCACGACATTCCAATACAGGTCAATTCATTAAGCCAATCAGAAAAAAGTTTCCTATATAAGGAACCCAGCAAATTGCGTCGAGTCACTGACAAGTGTCAGTGACTATACAGCAATCCTCATACTAAGCAAGCATAAAGCGACAGTGGAGAGGAAAACTCCCTTTTAACAGGAAGAAACCTCCAGAGCATCCTGGCTCAGTATAAGCAGCCATCCTCCACGACTCACTGGGGATCAAGAAGACAGAGCACACACACACGCGCACACGCACGCACTCACACACACACACACACACACACACACACACACACACACACACACACACACACACACACACACACACACACACACACACACACCAAGTACATCACCACATCGTAGCTCATCATCAGTGTGTGAATGGATGAATGATGCACTGTAGTGTAAAGCGCTTTGGAGTCCTTACTCTGAGAGGCGCTATACAAGTGCGGGTCATTTATCATTTATCAAGTCGTGTCTATGGTTACATTGTGATTTCTTAGTAAATATTCTATTTGGTGAGAGATAAACTTTATTGTATTTATCCTAGTGGATCTATAATTAAACGGGTAAACTAGTAGTAGCACATTCAATGTCAAGGGAAGTAAAGTGTTATCATCAGGAGAGAGAGAATGTTTAAGTGGTTTGCAGCAGTGTTCAAGACGAAGGCCCCCTTCATGAGGCCACCACAGCTCAGCAGAACATCATTGTAGCTTCTTCTGGGGAGGAAAACACTTAGAGAGAAAATAAAGTTAACAGCTGAAATTGCAGGAAATAATACAGTTGAAGAGCAGATTGTAGAAGAAAGTAGTAGTGTGTGGAAAATGGTCAGTGCATCCTCCAGCAGTCTTAGGCCCTGTCCACACGTAGCCGGGGATCTGCCAAAACGTAGATATTTTTCTACGTTTTGGCCTGTCATCCACACGAAAACTGAGTTTTTTCACACGAAAACGGATCTTTTTAAAAACTCCGGCCAAAGTGAAGATCTGCGTTTTCTCCGTTTTGGGTGTCTGCGTGTGGACGGACAAAACCGGAGTTTTAAGGTCCGCAACGTCACTTTCCGCGACAAAAAATGCTGACATCACGTGTGCGACCTGTGTTTACACTAGCCGGCATCATGGATGCCCTCAGAGCTGCGCTCTGTCACTACCCGATCCATCAATTGTCCAAGCGCTTTCTGCTTGTTTGTTTTTGCAAGCGGAATTACTGCTCCTTGCGGAAGACCACAGACGAAGGACGAGGTTAAGAACGGGGGAAGTACTGCCGCCTACAGGTCTGGCATGTCCTTAACAACGTATTTATCCGGGTACGTGTGGACAGAGTTTGTTTTTAAAACGAGGTGGTGTGGATGCAAGTTTTTGGAGGGGCGGATATTCGTTTTCAAAAAACCCGGCTACGTGTGGACTAGGCCTAAGCCTATAGCAGCATAACTACAGAGATAACTCTGGATAACCTATCCTTTTAGATGGAGGCATGTTGGAGGCAGGGCAAGGGAGAGCCATCTTTATCGACTACATTCCACCTCCCTCTACTCCCCCACTTGTCCAGATCTAGGCTAACATCAGATTTTAACCATAGGCCCTATCAAATAAAAATGTTTTAAGCCTAGTCTTAAACATAGACAAGGTGTCTGCCTTGTTTAATCTAGTGGTGAACTGCATCTGTAGACACTAAGGAAGGCTGGGAAGAAATTTCAACTGTTAGATTAAAGCAGGGCTATTCAAGTCCAGGCCTGGAAGGCTGGTTTCCAGCACGTTTTAGCTTTAACCCTGCTTCAACACCTGATTTCAATCAGCAGGCAAATAACAGGTTTCTGCAGATCCTGAGGAGCTGCTGCACAGGATATTGAGTACCCCTGGATTAATGCGTTAAAAAGATAAACGAGATAGCTTTTGGTTTTGGTTCTAAAAATGGACAGTAGGGGGTGCTAAAAGCTAGCCAAAACTATCTAGTCTCAACCCATTGGGATTTCTCATGACTGAATTGTTTTCAGAACTTCAGGATGTGGAAATATTGACAGGGATACGTTATTTTCATGTAGGTGCCAAGATAAATACATATATTTTATTTAATGAAATCAAAGAGGAAAGTCCCCTTTTTCACTTCTCTATGTGTCACTGATCAAGAAAACAAAATTTAAATATGCTTGAGTTGAATATACCATAGTCTTTTTTTATATATATATTTTTCTCTATGAAAATACACTGCTCAAAAAATAAAGGGAACACTTAAACAACACATCGTAACTCCAAGTCAATCACACTTCTGTGGAATAAAACTATCCCGTAGGAAGCAACACTGAGTTTCACCTGCCGTTGTGCAAATGGAAAAGACAATAGGTGGAAATTATAAGCAATTAGCAAGACATCCCAAATAAAGGAGTGGTTCTGCAGGTGGTGACCACAGACCACTTCTCAGTTCCTCAGCTTTCTGGCTGATGGCATGGCCACTTTTGAATGCTGGTAAGGCAGCTTTATTTCACACACAGAGGCAGTTCAATGTGCTTTCCATTAGCAAGAACATTAAAATGAACATGACAGAAAATACAGTTTAAAAATGAAAAAGAAACAACGTTAAAGGGTGAGCAAATACAGTTCAGAAAGTGCAGCATTTATTCAAAGACTGATGAAAACGTGAAGGTTTTCAATTTTGACTTAAGTTTCTATAGTTGGGGCACATCTGAGGCCATGAGGAAGCTGAATCTATTTGTGGAATGACCCGTTTGGCAGTGAGACAGTAATGTTGTGGGATGACATTTCTTTGGGGGGGGGGGGGCTGCACAGACCTCCATGTGCTCACCAGAGGTAGCCTGACTGTCATTAGGTACCAAGATGAGACCCTCAGACTCCTTGTGAGACCATATGCTGGTGCGGTGGGCTAGCCTGGGCTGCCAGACTCGCCCTCTGTGTAGAATAGACAAAGTCTGGATACTCAGAGGCAGAGAGCACCAGGAGGGGCAGGACTAGCCAGCTCAAAAATAACCAGAAAAAAAGCGGAAATGACGACTGCATCACGCTGTAGTCTTTTTAGTTATAGTCAAAGATGGCATCTGGCGACAACACAAACATTTTTAGAAGAAAGGCTTTAGCGCTTTTTCTTGTTGTGGTTTTGAAGACATGTTCTTGTCATTTAGAACAGAGGAAAGAGCAGCAATGGGAGTGTTACCAGGCCCTCTGCTTCCCATAAGGAAACATTGGCATGGTTGGCCCTGGGTTCCTCCTAATGCAAGACATGCTAGACCTCATGTGGCTGGAGTGTGCAGCAGTTCCTGCAAGATGAAGGCACTGATGCTATGGTCTGGCCCGCCCATTCCCCAGACCTGAATCTAATAGAAACACCTGGGACATCATGTCTCACTCCATCCACCCACACCACGTTGCACCACGGACTGTCCAGGAATCGCTGGATGCTTTAGTGCAGGTTTCAGAGGAGATCCCTCAGGAGACCATCCACCACCTCACCAGGAGTAGATCCAGGCATTGTAAGGTGGTCACACAGGCACATAGAGGCCACACACACACTACTGAGCCTCATTTAAACTTGTTTTAAGGACATTACATCAAAGTTGGATCAGCCTGTAGTTTCTCCAAATCCAGACCTCCATGGGTTGATAAATTTGATTTCCATTCAATATTTTTGTGTGATTTTGTCACCAGCACATTCAACTTTGTAAAGAACAAATTATTTAATAAGAATATTTCATTCATTCAGATCAAGGATGTCTTATTTTTTTGAGCAGTGTATTTTATAGAGTAAAGTATTCCATATTCTTGTTTTGGTGATACCATTCTCCACATAATTGCCCTCATGGTGCCCTCCATTTTTCCATGTGTTCATGAGCAGCTTGAGTAGCTGTAGTTATTTTTGGACCTCTCTCCTGAGTGCCGAGGATTCATTTGCAGAAACCAGTAGAACCTGATACCCAGCTCACATTCAAGCCCTCTCGGAGATTAACTTGACCTCGCTGTTGTTCCATCAATAAGTGTTCGCATGATCCCCTTTTATTGTTTATTTTTACACTTTTGTCAAACTGCATGAATCTTGTTGTATAATCACAATGCTGCAACATTATATAATTATTTTGATCATAATAGAGTTGTGTTAAACATTATTTTCTGCTAATCAGGAAAAGTCCAAGGTGACCTTTCTGATGGCTGATGGAGCAAGTTCTGACGACATACCTTTGAAGATCCCCAAGGAGGTGTGGGTCCTGGTTAACCACCTTTACAAAAACTCCTGTGATCAGGTGAGAAAACTAAAACCGATTTGAAAAAGCCAAAAAGGAATGTAGCATATTGCTAAATCAGCTTTTACAAAACCATAGTTTTATAAAGGCATTTTCAGCTTCAATTATCTTTTATTTTTGTGACATTTTTATTTGCATTTACTATTTATTTTTGTATATAAATAAAATGTATGTACTTAACTTAAATGTCAGCAATTCATACATGACACAGAACTTGTGGTAATAATGTGGTATTAGAATAAACTAAATCAAAGGTTTTGTGTTCATTCTATAAAAAACACATTCTTCAGATGAAACAAAGCATCACAAGTTTGAATGTGCATATATTTCACTATGTGGCTATAACACAAAGCAAAGATAACATTTATTTAGATTATACAGATTTGTCACACAGAATGAACCTTTTTTAAATGAGGATTTCTGAATGCGTTATCTGAACTGTGACTGACCTTTCCTTTATATTTGTTGTGTAATATCTGAAAAGCAGCTAATAGCCGCTGTTATAGATATGGGTATGTTTCCAACTTGTGGATGGATCCCAGAAGTGTAGCATCACTCAGCAAAATTTACCTTTTGGGTCTAGTTTTTATGCACTGCGCTTCCAGAACGTGTCAAGCTCAACAGTTTAGGTTGGGCCAGACAGGAAGTTAAAGGTGGAATATGGAACACAAACACCAATGTGACATCTAGTGTGTGGAGATTTTAGTTGCAGCAGTAGAACAAGATTTCCAGCCGTCTGGATACCAGTTTTGCTGCTGATACATGAAATGTTGTATTTGGGTCTATTTATTGGAGGCTTCACCTAAACTCACTCTGGTTTATGCTTCTTTCACACTAACATCGGCTCCACAACGCCCGAATAGCCCCAGTCAGCCCCAGCCCAGCTTGGCCCAGTTGATTCCACACATCCTTGCTTAAGAATGCAAGGAGTGCAGTCAGAGAAGTTCTCAGCTCCTAGGTAATCAGCATGATAATGCCCAAAGCCCAGGTGGGCTGATTCTACCCACCAATCGGACACTTCTCCTAATGGAAGGTGTGAATTTGAGCCGGCTTATCAGTTAGCAGTGGGTGTGCTGGCCCTGATCATCCTGAAGCAGACCACCTCAGGAAGAGGGCTGAAAAACAGTCTGGTTGCACCCTGAAAAAAAGCAGGCTATGCTAATGCGAACACTCTATGCTATTCAGACCACGTGGAGCTGATGCTAGTGCGAAAGGGCTTTAGATCTTTTGTGAAGGACAACAATCTTCTTGGCTCAGAAGCATTTGTTTGACTTGGTGAGTCCACCATTTTCCACAATGCCAGCCTCTCTGTGCCGAGCAGACTGTTTGGCAACCTGCAGTAGTGCCCTCTAATGGCTGGTAGATGTAAACATAAACCCAGTGTCTTCATAATAAATGTTCAATTTTTTTAAAATAAAAAAATGCAAAAAACGCGCCTGTTACACTACACGGTGCTTAAGCATTGAGTGGAAAGCCAGGGTTTGGCTGAGGTACATTTTTGTGCATTGAAATCCAGATAGTGATGTAATTTGACTGAAATGAATGTGTGGATGATGCCAACTGGAGTGAGAATGCATTTAGTGTAAATGTTCCTTGTTGGTTTCCAGGAGGACCTGTTTCAGACACCAGGCTTACAGGAGGAGCTGCAGAGCATCATTGACTGTCTTGACACCAGCATCCCAGACTCCCTACGTATCCTCCACTGTTCAGCCAGTCCAGAGACATGATTGCATTTTGTCCTTTATTTAATTTTTGTTGAAAATCTCAAGGAGCTGAACCAAATAAAAAACCACAAACCGATATTAAAATAAAACAGGTAGCATAATTTATAATAAAGAAAGCCCAGCTTGGGGTTTAATCTTAAGTGATGCAAGATTCTCCAGAGGTTACATCTAAGCTCTAATCACAACACCCAAATGACTCATGCTACATTACAGTACATGACATTTGTGTTTTGTGGTTGTGGACTCACTGGAATCCATGAAAACTGGCTCTTCCCTGACTGTTCCTGTAGCTGGCTGTAACCACTCTGTAGCCGAGGCTCTGCTGATCTTCCTGGAGGCGCTGCCGGAGCCCGTGTTGTGTTACGAACTCTACCAACGGTGCCTGGACTGTTCTCATGACAGCCGCCTCTGCAAACAGGTGGAGTCATTTCACAAACATGTACTGTGAAAGTTAGATGAGATCTATTTGTAATAATTTAGTGGTGTTTTATGTTTCTGCTTTGATGTTTAGTTAATCTCCCAGTTGCCTCGAGCTCACCGCAACGTGTTTCGCTACCTGATGGCATTTCTGAGAGAACTCCTCAAACACTCCACCAATAACAATCTAACGGCTAGCCTTGTTGGTGAGTACTGGACATTTTTGTCTCATTTGTCTACCACACTGCAGAGTAGATCAAAGGTTCGTTAAAGCAATAAGTATATTAAAGAAAGTCTGGTTATTATTATTAAAATGACCATATCAATATGAGAATCGATTACTTTCATTTATTACATTACAGAATTAAACAAAACTATTCTATAATATTTATTCCTGCGTTTCAGCTACCCTCTTTGCCAGTCTCCTCATTCGACCACCTCCTAACCTGATGAGCAGGCAGACGTCACATGATCGACAAAAAGCCATCGACTTCATTCTGGGTTTCCTCATGGCGAGAGATGAGGAATAACCAAGGCTGAGGATTCCCCGTGGTGCCGATAGGGCTGGAGCGGATTCTCAGCATGGCAGTCGACCCGGACCTGTGTTGCACTAAGTGTTTCAGACTTATTTTTGTGTCATCTGTTGGAGACCAGTGCACCCTCCGTTTGATCATCTGATATCTGAGGTACCGAAGACTTTCATTTGAAACTGTGTCATATCTTCAGTTGGTACATGGGGTGACCCGATGCTGGATGTGGAAACTGTTGGGAGAAGATGTCTGAACTGAGGCCTGTGCACTTTCTAATGACATAAAGGATGTGTAACCCCCCCGACCGGTCCTTGCTCTCAGCTCTTCTAGGTGCTCATGCCAAAATCTCAGTAGTGAGAGTTGTGAATGCAATAACACTATGTACACTGTAATAAATGACATTAACTTAACCAAGTAATGTCAGCTAGTTCCAATAAACCTCGTCGCTAAAATGTAGAGTAATGTACATTAGGTTTAGTGTTGACACAACTTGCTTAAGTAAATTCAACATTTCAGTTCTTGGAGCTTTCCCATAAAGGCTAAACAAAAGATTTACTTACTCTAAAGACAGGAATAGTATGTCCTTAAAGCTGTAGTTAGTTAGAATAATGTATGAGCAAGTACGTGTTTCAAACCCTCAAGTGGTTTTAGAGCATCCTGTCACTGAGAATCTCTATGCTTTAGATAAATCATGACAATCATTTGTTGCTGCAACAGTAAGATACTTTAAGTTCACGAATCTGTACTTTTTAAACAGCTATTTAAGTGTTTTTCAAAGTTTGCACCATTTTAGCAGTTTTTTTTTCCTTTTCTTATTTTTTTGTTTTTGCTGTCGTTAGGTGAGTTTTTGTACCCACATTAGTTAAAAACCACATCAGTTTTACCACCCACTTAAAGAAAAGTGTCTGCAAATGTTTTCAGTGTTTTGTCAAACCCTCTTGAGTAATGGCAGAAGTCAGTTAACACACTGATTCCCTGGTTAACCGGAATCAGAAGCGGTCCACCCTCTTGTTGTTTTTAATTTTTTCATGTCTTAAACTATGTAAATAGTCAACGTTTCGTGACTGTGTGGTGGTTTGACCCTGTGATGGTGTCTGTTGTGATGGCGGTACTGTTTGTTTGTTTACATGTGTTCTTCCTCACATCCGCTACACCTGAAAACTCATCTGTCTGTGTTTTTCTTGCACCTGTGTGCAGCCCTGGTGCTGTGTAAAGCTCTTAAGTGCTGCAGGATTTTTGAGGAGGAGACTAAACACAATGTCATGGATCATTGCTCTTCTCATGTCTGCTCTTCTTTCTGACCTGCACCACAGATTCTAAAGTTTTCTGTAGCTACTGTTATGTAACACACGCAGTTATAGAAATAAGGAACTCTTTCTGCTGTGTTTACAGGATATTTCCTCTTTAAACGTTTGACTCAACAGATGCAGCAGTTAGTTTTCACAATTTGTCCTGCCTGCTTCATTTAACCGTATTAATAGCTGAAGGATTCTTTTGCTGATGGTTTAGAAATCCAGAAGCATTTCATTTTATGAAGCCACCACAATATGGAAAATGAAAATGCTGAGGATTATAGTAAGTTGTTAAAATCCTCCTAGGACCTTAATTAATTTTCTTATTTGGATTTTCGTTTGTCTACCTGAAGTCAACACACTAAAATCCTCTGTTGGATGTATTTAAGCTGAGATTTGCCAAAGATGGCTGGAGCCTGTGAGTTTGTATGTGTTGTTGATGATTAAACATTTGGGAGAAACCATTTTGCAGCAAATCTGTTTACTTTGTCTTCATAGATGCAAACGAAACATAAATATAATCAACAGCTTCTGATTTTAGGTGTTAGTTCACACAGCTGTACCCTGGTGTGGACTTCTGTTTGGAAGGACAGTGAAACAAATGTTTTCCACTTAGCAGATTTTTGGAACTCTTAATTTATTTAAAGAAATAAAATAATGTACAGAGCCATGGTGTGTGTCTTTATCTTTACTTCCTTTGGAAAGTCTTCATAACAACGGTCTTGTGGATTTAACAGTTTACTTCTCAGGAACAAGTGAAATCCCTCCTGGCTGATGATGGTTCTATAGTTGGTCTGCTTCACCTCTCTGCTACATTCTCATTCCCCGTGATTATAAAACCTGCCACACAGCTGCTGTCGTCATTTTTCTGTTGTGTTTTATCCTGAATCTATCAGACATTATGGCAATGCTCAGGGTGTCTTCTTACCGCAAGCTGTTTGAGGATGAAAGCTGGAGTAGAGACGTGGGTTTGAGTTCACGGTGTGCAGGACGGTACCGGGCCTCTGCCAGGTCAGTGCAGGTCACACGTATTTTTCCAAGATTGGCTCAAATCTTATCTTGGAAATCAAATCTTGCATTAGATATTAGATCAAATGTGTTCGAATTAGTTTTATTAGTACTTGTGTTCTTGCTTTTGAATAGTTAAACTGGTTTTAAACAGATATTTTTACATTTGTCAGCAAGTTAATTGCATAAAACCCAATTTTAGATTTTCTCCTAGAATTAAACAGGTATCCACAGCAGAAATAATTAAGTTTTTGAACAAAATCTTAAAGGGGACATATTACGACTATTTTCTTAAGATATAAAAGCTCTATGGTTGAAATATGTTTCAGTAATTCTTTGCTTTTAATTTCTCTTGCATCAACTGATTTCAGCTGTTTTATTTTTAACATTTTCAGGACCTTTCAGAATGAGCCGTTTTAGGGCTCTGTCACTTTAAGAAAAGACGCTGGAGTTGGCCACACCCACCCATCCCCTACTCAGGTTGTTAAAAGCTAAGAAGCTCCAACATTAGGAGGGGGCTTAAAGTAGAGCCGCTGCTCCTCAAGCAGCAGCTGCTCTCTTTCACATGAGAGGTGCTTCTATTATAATTTCTTCGTTTGTGACATCACAAACGGGGACTTTTTGAAATGGCTCATTTTAGGCACATCATTTCATAAACCAGACACTGAAAGGAAACAAATGAGTTTTTTATGTTTGGAGTTTTTATAGAGGTAGTAGAGAAAAATCTAAACAACTAAACCCTCATTTTAACTTTCCAGTAATCAACAGGAAGAATAAATGAAGTGCAAACACCTGAGGGAGGATTGATTGTAAAATATTGGCACCTCTTGCTCAAATGGAAAGGTGTCAGGACCAGAAATGCACCAGAAAATTAAAAAGACCCTTTAAACATTGTTTTAACTTAAGCCCAGTTTATGATCATGTAAATCTTTTTTTTTTCCAGAGATGCAGCTGTTCACAAGCGCGACTGTATAAATGTAGACTTTGAAGCTTCCAAAGCTCTGAACAAAGAGGGTCTGAGTCGGTTTGTCCAGGAACGCTCATCCCTCGCTTCCCTCAACGACCGTCTGGTTCAACTAATTGAACTGGTGAGGAAAAACCACCAGAGCTACCAAACAAATCAGTCCTTCTGCTGTGTCATGCTCTGTTACATCTACATCTGCAGGCTCATTGTTTTGAGGAGGAGAACAAGGCTCTGGAAAGTGAGATCGCTGAACTGGACGAGGTGATGAATAATAAACAGACTTCCGGCAAGGTGTCAGCTGTCCCTGATTACAGTTTGGATGCAGTGGTGGAAAAACTACGCAGGCAGAAGGTAGAGAGCTGCTGGGTGTGCTTGTGATGGTCCATCCTCTTATCTTCAGCTTGTTTAGATCCATCTGTGTCTGTCTGCAGGATGAGATTCTTGGTGAAACAGAAGAACTAACAGAAGAGCTTGAGCGTGTTTGCCAAGAGTATGAGAAGGTTGCACATCAGAGGATCCTCATTCAGCAGGAACAGCGAGGTGTTTCCGAGGTAGCATCTGTCAGCTGTGATGTGGTTGAAATTTATCTTGCTTATGGAAGTTTAACTGATGCTCAAAAAACTGAACTGAAACTTGTGCAAAGACAGAATTAAAAATCCTATAAATATCTCCCTAATTCAAGTATAGAATACTGATTTAAGTTGCATCAAAAGTTGGTAGATTCCTACAGAAGCCTTTGATTGCAGTAATATTATTATTTGTTAGTCCACATAAGTTTCTGTTAGAATATGACAGATATTTGATTGAAACACTTCTGTAAAATGCAAAAATGTCAAATCAGTCCCATCTGAATGACACATTTAAAAGCAAATTTAATAGTTTTATTACAATTAAGTTTTATTCACAGGCTGAACTCACAATCCCCACACTTTCATAATCGTCTTTATTCACTCTGAGTGGTGAAGATACAGGAGCTCAAGTTCTAATTAAATCCTTTATCAGTGATAACTGAAGACTATTTTCGTTAGTTTGAAACCAGACTAATAACGTATCTATTCCTGTTGTTGTCTGATGTTTAACCCTTCATCATCTCTGTCTGTGCGCTCCTTGATCTACCTGTATGCTGCTCATTTAGCTTTAACATTTTATTCGTGGTTACTACAAACGTATGATCTGGCAGCTGACTGGAAACAATCAACATCACCCTCTGTGTTCACTTCCATAGAGAGCAGCACTTTAGGAGTGTTTATAATCCTTACTTATTTTTGTGGTCATGCTTCCTCTGAACCAATCTCTGCTGTACCATCTTCATACAGTCTGGTGGAGCTCCCGTCTGCAGTCATTAGCATTGTTTAACTCCATATTTGTTGTAGGAATGTAAATGATGAGCTGATGAGAGTCTGTTTTAACCTTCTGTCTGATTACATTATTTAATCCTGTAGTTGGTGCAAACGTTTCTCAGACCACAAAGTAAATGTAAGTTTCACTACACCAGAAACAATTAAATATCTAAAGTAATAGTTTTTTAAACTAATGCATCTTAATGTTTTTTTTACTACCAAGTGGAATAGCTGAATAGATCTTATCAAAATGTATTTTTGTGTCTTACAAAGAAACTCTCAACACTAACAAAACAACAACAGTCAAACAATACAATCAAAATTAGTTATTTAAAAAAATGTGACATAAATTATGTTTATCTGCAGTTTTCATATTGAACAGCACATTTTCTAATTATTTAAAGGTGCAGTATGTAAGAATACAGTATGAATTGCACAATGAGTAAATGTCAAAAGAGTTATGTTTCAGTCATTTCGGAAGGAAGGTTATACTGAAACATGTTTCACATCCATCTCGCTGTGGGGATTGTCAGTTTTTCTCTTTTAAAAACAAAGGAAGGTGGGACGTGACTACTGTTTACCATCAGTGACTGTGGGGGTGCTGTGTCTCCTGGGAGCTAATACTGCAGCGCCAACAATTTTAATTTGATGACGGCCGGTAAAACGCTCCAGAGTTGATACAGTGGTTGCAGTAACCAAATTTTACCACAGGAAGGCATTTTTACTTCTTTTCTACATAATGCACCTTTAAAACATATTCAATACCAAAATCAAATCTGTTCACCTTGTAAACTATGAGTGGTTTCTGCAATTTCAAAGGTTAAAAAACGAGCTTGAAGTCTAAAGTTTTAATGATAGATTTTTTATTGATTAGCATTTAAATATCTCAATGAATATTGAATAAAGATTACCACAAAGCAAGAAACACGAAACAAGGCTAATCCAGCCAGCCAGCCTTGATTTATGTATTTTTCTAATACTCTTTTTTTTAAACATATTTTTAAACAAGGAAAATGAACTATATCTTTTTAAATCATATAAGTCATATTCCACAAGTTAACTCCTCTAACAGAAACACATCTCTGCTTTATGTTTGTCCATATCTTATTTTTGTTAAAGAATTCAGTTCCCCTTAAGTCATATTGACTCTCTGACTTTGAACAGCTTCTGAGTACTGCGGCAAAGCAAGTTATTTTGTGCTTTATTCATTATCTGTGCCATTTTATATTCAACTAAATCATAAAATTTCAGGGTATTCAGATTAATAAACAAAATATTAGTTGGTTCTGTGTAGTTAGATTGGTTTATAATTCTTATAGCTCTTTTTTTGTAACTTGAAAATAAGAAGAGTATTTCATCAAGTTGAATAATTTTTTTGGACAAAATATTTAATTTTGCTCTTTAGGTCTGCAGGACATGCTTAGATAATAACGGACTTTGGCGAAATTGTGAGCCAATATCGATGGTAGCTTGGTTTCCACAGTGTTTACCTTTAGATGTTTCTGAGGTCTTATTACCAAGCCACAGCATATTCTTCTATCTTGATTTGAAATACAAAATAAATAAATAAATAAATAAATAAATAAATAAAATAAAAATAAAAATAAATCAACAACTATAAAGGTAATTACAACTGGTAACTGACTTATGAGACAAAATAATAATAATGTTATCAAATCATTTAGATCATCCAACAGGTGGGCTGCATAGTGACACAGTGGTTAGTGCTGTTGCCTTGCAGCAAGAAGGTCCTGGGTTTGAATCCCGGCCTGGGGTCTTTCTGCAAGGAGTTTACATGTTCTACCTGTGCAGGTGTAGGTAGGTTCTCTCCGGCTTCCTCCCACACTCCAAAAACATTACCGTTGATTGGTTTCTAAATCAGCGGTCACCAACCTTTGTGAAGCTGAGAGCTACTTCATGGGTATTGAGCCACACAAAGGGCTACCAGGCTGAGTGACCTTTGAACTAAAATAGATCTGAGTTAAACTAAACTTCCTATATAATAAAAAATGTTTAATGTTTTAAAGAAGAGTATAGTATATTTTTTAGACTTGCTATTTTTTAGATGTGCTATTTGGAGAAAAGGTCCTTTGGGCACCAGGTTGGTGACCCCTGCTCTAAACTGTCCTTAGTTGTGAGTGTGTGCACAGTTGTTTGACCTGCGTGTCTCTGTGTTGTCCTGTGATGGACTGGCAACCTGTCCAGGGTGTAGCCCGCCTGTTTGCCCAGAGATTGCTGGAGAGAGACACCATTGCCCCACATTAACCTGCGTGGGTAAGAGGGTATAGACAGTGGATGGATAGATGGATCATCCAAGAGTTTTATTGTCGTAGCCCTGTTGTGATTATGTACTCTGACCACTTAGTGGCAGTGTTGTTAAGGATTTCTCCCCCGGTTGTCACACATGCTTCTGTGTTGCGTTAACCAGGGTTGACCAGCAGGACACACGGACTCTGAAACTTGAACACCAACTTTTCCATACACCCTCCATCCCTCGTGCTGGAAATAATCCTCCTTACAGCCAGACCAGATGCGGGGAGGCTTTAATTTCTCCCTTACAGATGTAACACCGTTTTATAACACGGTGCTGTAATGTTCCTGCTGGCTCGGTCTTTTGGTTCTGAATTGGAAGCAGCTGCAGGGTGACAAGACATGGTGGGAAATTGGCAAGAAAGCAGATGAAGAGTAGAGATGTGGAGGAGAGAAGTGAACACTACACACTTCAACCCACAACAAGCTGTGGTTCTCCCAAGATCGTAAAACAAGCCCTGCTTAGATTGTTTTGAATGATACTTTTATTTATTTATTTGCACCTGCTGCATGTCATGGTTCTCAAATTCCCATCTTCCTTTTCTGTGTAGTTTCCTGTGGCTTCAATAAAACAAACAGTAAAAAACAACACGACTGAAGCGACGCGTCAATTTAGCAGGGAATTAAGGTTTCTGTGTTGATTCTGACCATTAGACAAGATTTAAAGGTGTTGAATACGTGTTAAATCAACACGTTTGCAGTGGTCTCTAGTAGGATTGAATTCCTTGCAAGTTGTACTCAGGAGAAACAAAGCTCTGGTGCACTAGTTCTGGGAACTACAGGTGAGCCACATCACAGCTGAGCTTCAGACAGCAAGTTTTGGAGTCTTATTTTCTTATATTTGAACATCTTGCCTGGGATTGGCTAACAGCAACACAACTCTACTGACTCAGTTTGCTTTGCAATGTGGAAGTTTTATCTCTACAATAAACACAAGCCTGAAGGAGTTCTGCTGTGTAGTGGAGTTGCTATTGCTAATGGTTAGCTTGTATTAGCCGAGACATTTTCTGCTGTTTCCTGGAGGTTAAAACAACGACAACAACCTTCCTCGTCATGATGTGTGAGTCCTTGAACGTTAAGTGACAGTGCGACGTAGATCTGTCAGGCTTTTTAAATCCTAGAGTTTCATCGTCTATTTTCTATCAGAAGCTAATGCAGGAGATAGGTGTAGGAGACTATTTTATGTTCTGATTGCATGAAAAACTCAGATTGATCAAATGCAATCAGAAATAAGATTTAAAAATATGTTTTTTTTTCAGTGTTCCACATCTTAAAGCAAATGAACAAGTGTGGTTCTTACATTTGGCAAAGAAAACCCCAAATACCGCTTGAATCTGCAGCTTCTCTAAAGTCTGTGAAACATTTTCAGGTCATACAGCTTTTTAGGTCCTACACTCACCAGACTGATAAATCAGGCTGATGAGCCTAAAGCAGAGTTAAAACAGGAGCCTGAAGAAAAACAATAAAGAGCCACGTGAAGAACTGACTTTATTTCACAGAAGGTCAGCTTTAATGAGGATATGTTTCATGGAGTGGAACATGAGTCGATTGTGTTTTCCTGTAGCTTTTGCAGTTTGTTCCACTTGCCTAATGGATAAATTACTTTTGAGCTGAAGCTGGTTGTAATGTTAGTTTCAGTTATTTAAACTCAGAGCAACACGATGGAGTTACTACCATCCACATATGCTCCACCAAACACTCCCATCATGTGTGCAAAATGCAGGCACCCACAGTAATTGCATCCAGCACTGATTAATCTGGCTCTTTCAGAAGAAGCATGTGAGCTGAGAACCCCTGCTGGCAAATGGATTGGCCAACAATGCTTTTTAGTCTCCTTGTTATCCCCCCCCCCCCCCCCCCCCCACCTTTCTCTGCAATGCAGCATCGATATAGGGTAAATGTGTTTGTGCTGGTGGTGCCCAAAAACAGCTGTTTGGTGTGGCTGTCTTCATTTATTGAACTCCAAGCTCTTGTTTCATTTCAGCATTCATCTCCGTTAACTCAATTGTCTCTGCAGGAAGTAAATGCTGTGACTGCAGAGTGTTTGGCACTGAGGGAACAAGTGTCCATCTACGAGGAACAGCTGACCAACATGGAGGCCAAGCACAGGATGGTGAGAGTGATGTGTAACCGCTTTCTGGTGAAGTAGGAACTGTTTATAGCTTCAAAAATTGTCTCAAAATGTGGCACTTAGGTCAGACGGGAGAGATGGAGAAATGTCCAGATCTCTGGTGGCAAACAGCTCAGTGACCTCTGTCACCTTTCTGAGGAGATCCTGCCAAAAGCAGAATGGCTGTGTCAACAGAACAAATTGGGCATTAAAAAAAGACACACTATGGCTCCTTTTTGATAGCTTTTTATCTAACCGATTAGACCAAATACCACTCATCTCAGTGCATTAAAGGTACAGTAAGACATTTAGAGTGAAATTATCACATAAATGTCTAATGCGTCAATCATGTTGGAAGGAAGGTTTTATTGAAACATTTACTTCTCAGTTAACTGGGGGTTTCTCCATCTAAAAAGACAAAAGAGGGATGTGTTCTTTGTTTACAATCTGTCCAGCTTCCTCCTGGTTCCAGAGCCAATCATACTTTAGTCCGTGGGGTTGCCAAGTCTGCGCCATCAACAGTGGCTGTGGAGTGAATGGAAACCAATAATAACTAGTGATTATTTCTTGTACCCCTGAGAAGCCACAGCATCAGTTTTTTTACTCTAATATCGGGCAAAAAGGCTAGAGGCTAATGTTGAGCTAGCAATGATAACGGTGAGTTAGAAAAAACATCGACTCTAAAAAGATCTCAACCTACTCTTTTTCAATTACTAACAAATCGATATTCCAGTGAAATGTATTCATCTAATTATCAACTTACTGTGTATGAGTCGTCTTCATCCCTCATCTAGAATCTTCTGGTGCTGATCCATAACTGGCGACAGTTGTTCAGAGCGGACCCATTTGTTTTAATACACGGGCTGCAGTACCCACATTTGACCACAGGATGTCATTCTTACTCCATGAACCTTTAAGTTTTCAGAAGTTGAATAAATTTACATAAACAGCAAACCCGTCCTTGTTCAAATGTGACAAATACTGTTAAAGGCTTAAAATATGTTTAATATTGTCCAAAAGTCAAACATTAACCATGTTTTTCTGTTCTCATCATCTAGTTATCTCCAAAATAGATAATACATTGAATAGTTTACTTTGTTTTATGGGATTTCTAAATAATTTTACTGAAAATATATTTAAACGCTTCCAAAATCTAAAGATTAATGGCTTGTCTTCCGATAATCTGGAGAACTTTTGGTGACAAACCCCTTTAAAAGGTTAGACTCTGATTTCTTGATTTTTTTATGTGGCTCAAGACTAAATCTCAGTACTTCACATACCACCCACAAATATGTGATAACACAAACAGTTTCACTGTCTTATTGGAACACTCTGCATGTAGTAACACTTTATTTGTAGTATTTTTTATTTTTTTACACAAAAATTGAAAAAATAAACATAGTTAGACTTGAGAAGACCTCTTTTACGCTAAACTCACTAGTTTTCCTTTAAACCTTTAAAAAAACGAATGAAAGAACTGATATAAAGCATAACTGTTTATCTTGAGCAACACGTTTGCTGCCGCTTTGCTTCTTTAATCATGAATTATAAATTAAATGCAAAAGGAAATAAAGTATAGAGAGCCAACGTTTCTAATAAGCCAAAACAAATTTGAGCATATAGAATTCCTTATTTTTCTACATATTAATGATTTGCAAAGTTACAAACCCTTAAATACACACCAAAGGGTGTTTTTCTCTCCCACAGAGCTGACTGCTCCTGAACCTGAGCTCATTACAGCTCGTTATGAGTCCAGTTTTTCCTCCGGTGGAGTGTATCGCTGTGAAACACATGGGCTTCTTCCTGCCTCGAAGTTCATCTGGCACACCTTGAATTAAAAAAAGCAGCTGCCTTGCTTTAAAGTTTGGGACTAATCTTTTAACCAGTCAGAGCAGAGAAGCTAAAGGACGCTAAACGATATGCAAAAGTAGTCAAATAACTAAAACCTGAAGCAAGTGAACAAACTTTGTTATTAAACTCTGAAATGTCACTTTGCGGCTGTGGATGATCATACAAATACAATAAAAACTTTGAAAGTTGTCATTTATGTACTCTGAAACCTAACAGAATGGCCTTTTTAATGAAAATCACTATTGATCCTTAAAAAAAACCCTGAAAGTCCTTTGAGGAGTCGCGGAGGGGAACAAGCTGAGTCAAATGTTAATTAAAACTGCCCATCATGGCCTTGCAAACTTGAAAGAAGAGTAAATCTATCTAATATGGCTTCAGAGTTCATTAGTTCCCCAAATCACTACTAGCTCTATAATTACAGCCATCTTTAGCAATGGAGACCATTTTAGCATGAGAAAGGTTATGAAGCATCATATAGAAGCCTTTGCTTGGTGTGTTGCACCTGGAGCATCAACGTTATTTAACAGAGATGAACTTCTACAATTTTATAGACAGATAATATTTGTGTGAGATAAGGTAAAGGGTAGAGAGAGAGAGCTGCTGATCACACACACACACACACACACACACACACACACACACACACACACACACACACACACACACACACACACACACACATGCACACATGCACCCATGCACGAGAGAGAGAGAGCGAGAGAGAGAGCGAGAGAGAGAGAGAGAGAGAGAGAGAGAGAGAGAGAGAGAGAGAGAGAGAGAGAGAGAGAGAGCCGAAGCAGGAGCAGCTCCATCACGTACTTCTCTGCAGAGCTGCCCGGCGTTTAACCCGCTCCCCCTGGAACACACTCGATAACTCACAGTGTGGGAAAAGTGGCTAAATACCAAATGAAAACAGAAATTCTCTTTGTTTTATCAGCTGCTGTTATCAGCCAGTTTTCTGCTGACTAGCTGACAGTCCTGCCATTATCCAGCTAAAACGTTGAGTCTCTGCGCTGGAAGACCCTTTCGCATTTTGCATCAATAAAATACATGGCAGAGCTCACTTTAACACAGGATTTCATCTCAGTGTGATTTTGTACACGTTTTGTGTGTTACAGATCACAATCTCTTTATGGTTGTGTACTTCTGTATGTTACGTGTGCAGGAAGTGGAAAGTCTACTTAATCCAGATGAAAGGACTCTGAGAGCAGCAGTGATTACATTTGGCAGTCCTGACATCACTCCGGCCTTGGATGTAAAGGAGTTCTACCAGCAGCTGGCTGAGAGCCTCCAGGTACAACACGAAGACACAAAACATGCCAAGAAGATGTCTAGTAATCTCAGGTCTGTTCCTGGTTTTAGATGCATTCTCACACACACACACACACACACACACACACACACACACACACACACACACACACACACACACACACACACACACACACACACACACGCACACGCACACGCACACACACACAATCCTAACAAGCCTCATGCACATCAGAGACTGAGAGCAAACATACTGACGAACTGCGTCACAGACTTTATATTCTTTGGCTGTTTTTCATCGGAGCAAATCCTTTTTATGTTTATTTCCTGTACTAACTTTTTATGCTTTTTGTGAGCGATTTTATGGCAAGTCTTTTAAAGGACATTGTTACCATTTCTGCGCTGTCACCTCCATCAGACACTCTGCTCTTCGTCCTCCCTCTGATCACCTCCTCTTCTCACCTCTACCCCAAAACGGCCTGGTCAGGTCTTGACATAAATCTCAGCTTTCACAAATCACGCTGCGATCCCCCTACTTGTTTTCTTTACCTCTTAACACAACACCATGGGAGAACTTGAGAATCACAGCCTGAGTTCTGGACCCAAACAGAACACTTTGTCCACCTATGCATGCGGGTTGCAGTCCGTTGGGGTCAGTCTCCAACTCCGGTGGGTCTGACCCCCTCTGAAGAGAGGATGTCTGCCGGTTCAGAGGTCAGGGCCGTAATCAGACTGCCGGCCGCCTTCCCAGGCTCCTTTGCAGCACTGGGATGGATGCTGGTTTGTGTGTGTTCTTTTAGAAGAATATCCGTCACATTTATACAGATTTTATGTGTCTGTCTAGATGTGTCTGTGTGTTTCCTCTCCCCCTACACATCTTAATAATTCACTCCCTCCCTCCCTTTCAGAGGCTCCCATCACCAGCTGGACAGCATCCCATCCACGCCTGGCCTCGATTACGAGACACAATTGTGTCCATGCTAAAATGATCGCTGGTGGTTTCAAACAGTGATTGCCGGCTGTCTCCCACACACCTGTGTGCCGTCATGCTGCTTGTCTCAGCTGCATCTTTTTTCCATTTAATTTCAAATTAGGGCACACGCATAGAAAAGCTTAGCCCACCCAGTTCTGTTAGCTCCTGTCCAATTAGTCGGGTTTCTATGATTATTCTATTAGAAATCTTGTTTTACGCAATTGTAACTCTTCACACGATCATTTGTTTCTCCAGTTTGAGGGCAGCACTTCCTCTTCTGCTGTAGCTCGCCGAGGGGATGGAAACAGGCTGGAAGGGGGAGGAGCTGAGGGGTCGAGGGTCAAAAACCTGCCAGAGATAAAGGATGTCAGTGAGATGAATGCACTGGTAAGTGGACTTCCCGAAATTTTCCTTAAAAGATTGAGAGTTCTGCTGCAATCCAACAACGTGGAGCCACACCAACAACAAAGGCAGTATATAAAAGGAACAGGAACGTGTTGCAGACTAAATTTACTGTGCTTTTATAAATACTTACTACTCATTCTGGTCTGTTAGTGAAATATCTCATGAACCACTTGAAGGATTTTAATTAAACTTTTAGAAAATATTCATTGGGTAAACTTCTGTAAGCTGTTAGGTTTTGGAGTCAACCTTATATAGGATGGTGTCCACAGCTCATTCACCTGAGCCAATCAATTTTACAGATATGGGCATCAAATTTACTGTGGTCATACACACTCATAGTGGTTTCCAAACACAAGGTCTTATAACACTGTATGCTGTTGTACATTTTGTTATTTTCAAGATTCGATTAAAAAAACATAATTTATCAACTAAATGATCACAGATGATCTTTAAAATATCATCTAGATGAAAAAACTGAAAAAAATTCTTCCTCTTCTTCACAATGAGGTTTTATGTTTGCAACATTTGTAAAATCACCTGTTTGTATTTGTTTCAGTTTTTTCACTGATAAACATGTCCTATTTGAAGGTATTATTCTTAAAAGTTTAAAAAGATTTAAACAGTTACTTCCTGTTGATCTTTTATTATTATTATTATTATTATTATAAATAATAATACCGCATAGGTTTTCTAAAGTACTTTTAACAATGACTCAAAGACGCTGTACAAAGGAGGAGATAAACAAATGGACAAGACAAATGAACGAAAACAGAGAACAGGTTAATGTGATTTGAGTGCTTGGCTGAACAGGTGAGTCTTTAGTACTTTTTGGAATTTTTACAACGAGTCAGCAGCACGGATGTGTTGAGGGAGAGAGTTCCATGGGGTGGTGGCAGCCAAGGGAAAAGCTCAGTTTGCGATGGTGCGGTGCTTTGATGTTGTTACCTGAGAGAGTAGATTGGAGGCAGAGGATCTGAGATGGAGGCTAGGGGGACAATGTCATAATGTCAGACAGAAAAGATGGGGCAAGGTTGTTGAGAGCTTTGTAGAGGATGAGTGTAGTGTTGGAAAGGCCATGGAATGCCAAAGGTCATGACACTGTCCACAGCCATCTTCACTTTGCCCGAGAAGTTGTGTGCATCTATTAACCAAAACAAATGCTCTGTTCATAACGATCTTTAGCCTTGGCCATCTGGGGAAACCACCATAAACTACCTCTTATATGTCCCGCAAGTCACTAGACTCACAGAAGGAGTTGGGACTTTTATACCATAAGAATCATATTCTGTTTTATAAATGATTTTTCTCACTTTACAGATTAATTACAATCACAGTAATTGGGGGGGGGGGGGGGGGGGGGGGGGGGGGCTTGGGGAGAAATTATGACACGTTTCTAAATAAAGTAAAATTTTCTAGTGCAGAGAGGAGACAACCCATAGAAGCACTGATTTGATCTCATTTCAGAGAAAAATAGAACAGGTTAGATGCATCTAATAAATAAAATCACTAACAAACTCAAGAATCTGTTTCTTTGCTTCACTGTTCTGGTGCTGAAAATATCACTAATGCGGATCAAAGGAGATACACAGATGAATACACCTCTTATTTATTATTTGGAGACTACATTTACTGCAGCTGGCAGAGGCAGAGGTTTTTTCTATTGTTACACGGAATTTACAGAATCATTTTAAATTTTAATAGGGGAAGACTGCAAGAGGGAGCGGTAAAATACAGGGGGTCCCCAGCAAAAACAAGAAACTTTACGAGTCTGATAAAACCCGTTGGTTTTCCATCAGGCAGTCACGGGGCAGCTCCAACGACCCAGTGGCTATGCTGGGTCAATGTTATCGAGCTCAGTGCAGCTCGGCCGTGAACGAGCCGAGGCGACGTCGTGCTCTGCTTAAGAAGAGGTGTTATTTTCCTGCTTCAGAAGAAGTGTCCAACGTGTTTTTACGCTTTCTCCGAGACATGTCACATCGCTAAGTTGTTAGCGCTGTGCTCTAACATGTCAATAGTGCAGCGTAGCCTGCTGGAGGTTTTAAGGGTTCAGATGAAACACCCGACCTCTCAGGCTGCTCACACATCGATCTTAAGTTGTCGCTGTTGCGCTTACGCTGTAATACAGTATTAGATGCGGTTAAAGTCAGACATGAAAAAATAAATAAATTTTACATGAATAAGTGATGCTTAGCCTGGTGGGGGGGAGGAGAACCTGGCCTAATAAGCACTGGAGGAAACCCTGTCAAGATCGTCAACACTCGCTTATCTTAATGCTATTGAAACATGTAAACCAAAAGGCATTATATCCACTGCTACCTTTCTAATTTTAAACTCAGTAACTTATGCTGAAACTTCACCTTGCCCTGCCTGCTCCTCCTTGCTGCCCGCCGGCTGTAATCACAAGCGACAACATAGTAGTTCCCGCTGCTTCTTTGGGAAACAGCGCCAACAAAAACAAAAAAACTTGGGATCTTGTAGGCGTGGCGGTGGGATTTCAGCCGTGGCGGGCCGCCACGGCTACGCCTATGTAAGGGAAACCCTGAGACTCTAAATAACATCCACGGTCATGTTTCATTAGAGTTGGTTATCGTCTCTGTTGATTTTACCGTGAATAATCATTCACCTTCAGTTCACCTTCAGTTATTCATCATAATCATAAGTTGTAGAAATATAGTATTAAGTTGATTTGTATTAACTATATTTTTGCTTCTGTGTCAAATTATCGATAAGAGTTTGTTCGCTGGCTACCCAAAGTACCTATTTCTAGAGTTGACTGTTTATCAATTGTGACCACTTACAAAATGTTACATGAGTTAGGTCTTGAGTTGAATGCGCTGTTGAACGGGAAGCCAATGAAGGTTTTTTAAAACTGGAGTTATGTGTTCCCTACTACTGGTGTGTGAGAGAAGCCTGGCAGCAGAGTTTTGAACATACTGAAGTTTCTTTAGGTGTGTAAGAGGGAGACCATATAGTAGGCTATTACAATTATCAATTCTGGAAGAAATGAAGTCATGGATAAGTTTCTGCAGCCTTAAAGGATAGAAAGAGGCAGAGATGAGCAATATTTCATTGGTGAAAGAAGGCTATTTAAGTGATATTGTGGATGTGTGGTTAGATGGAAAGGCTAGGGTCAAAGATGACACCAAGGTTTATGATTTTAGGGGATGGAGTGATCCTAATTTATTGCAGTTCAGTTTGAGGAAATTTGTAGACATTTAACACTTTATATCC
Source organism: Nothobranchius furzeri (assembly GCF_043380555.1). Classification (NCBI taxonomy): domain Eukaryota; kingdom Metazoa; phylum Chordata; class Actinopteri; order Cyprinodontiformes; family Nothobranchiidae; genus Nothobranchius; species Nothobranchius furzeri. The sequence goes on from NC_091741.1 coordinate 85,287,224, forward strand.
TCAAGACAGTCTGTTATAGTATAAACTGTGTTGGGAGTAATGGTAGTTGTAGATGGGAAGAGTTGAATGTGGTCATCATAACAGTGAAACTGAAGTCCATAGTAACAAATGACACACCCAATGCATAACATATAGATGATAAACAGGTGAGAACAAAGAATCCCACCCTGTGGAACACCATGAGTAACTGGGGTGACCTTAGAATTGCAGTTGTTTATGGAAAATATACTGAATTCTAATAGGGAGGTGTGATGTAAGCCAGTTAAGGTCTGAACCAGTAATGCCAAGTCCATTGAGAAACTGTTACTTGTTATTTTTGATATATCATCCGTCTGAGTTTAACATGTAGGCTGAACATGAAAATAGTCTTCGACCCTTATTTCCTGCATTAGCTGGAAGAAAATAGATGAGGAAACTCTCGGATTAGAAAAGCCTGTGACATTAGCATGTCACATTGTAAACGATCTCTCACCCATATTAGGTCATGACAAGGAAGGCTGATTTTGCATCCAGGAGAAATCAGAGCACATCTCGGCTAGTAGAAGCTGACCGTTAGCATTAGCAACTCCACCACACAGCAGAACTCCTTCAGGCTTGTGTTATTTGTGGAGATAAAACATCAAAGTTGCAAAGCAAACAGAGTCAGTGGTAGAGTCACATTGCTGTTAGCCAATCAGGGCAGGATTTCCGAATATCAGGAAATGAGACTCCAAAACTTGTTATTTTTTGCTCGCCTCTTCTCTGGATAACTTTTACATCCTGAAACAGAAGCATGAAAGCTTTTTTTTCCACAGACACTCATAAAGCGTTAATTTATACTTCAGACCACTGCAAAAAACAAACAAACCAAAAAAAAACATGGGGAGAAAGTGCTGATGAAGTTTTTTTTTCTGAGTTATTTGGAATTTGGAGTCGCTCTCCCACTCTGAAATTGTACAAAACTAAAATAAAACACATGGAATGGTTATTTTTGGCATGATAATGTGCTTTAAGCTATCTTTACTTTACAGCAGTCAAAAACATGTGCTGTGCTAGTGGCCAGTGGTAGGTGCCTACTTTATGACCCACCCAGACCTTCTCATAATATCATTTAAACTTTTTTAGTGACAAGTGAGAGTTAAAATACATGAGTGGCTCTGCATCGGTCATCGACTATTAAATCAAATGAAATGGTAAAAATGGTTTCCCACAGCAGACGAAGGGAGCTGTGTGTGTGTGCTGAGTGACAGCAGAGCAGCACTGTGGGAGATCCAGCTGACCGGCATGTTTACTCTCAGGACACTTTTAGCAGGAGATGTGAAGGGCTCGACTGCAGCTCAGACAGGATTTATCACCCTCCCTGTCCTCAGTTATTAAGTACAGTCTTTCAGAGCGCCCACAGAGTCATAAATGTCGTGAAACTTCTCACACACACACTGCCTTGAGACTTCTTTTTCAAATGGAAAACAGGGAACAGACCTTCATCAGTGTCTTCTTCATCATCTTCAAACACAATAGTATAAAATAAAATAATCTGCCCAGTGAGGCATCAGTAGACGATACTGAATGACTCAGGTAAAGTAACACAATGTAAACAGAAACAACCTCCTCTCAGACGTTAACATCTATCAGTGGTCTGACCACAGCTGGCACCTGACCACATCTGTAACAAACATGGTGGTTTGGTTCTCATTACTGTGGCTGTGGCTTTACTTCCAGCGCTTTAAATAAACAGCGAGCCTTTGTAACCACAACAGAACTCCTCCGACATCATCTACTTTTCTCTAACACACGGCACTCAAGCGCCGGGTCACTCCAGCCTGACGGATGGACAGCTCGGCCCGGCGTGCTCTGTTTCTCCTCTCGTCTCTGATGGATGCTTCGGGTCTGGTTTCTCACTGAGACACAACATGGCCAAACAAACAGATTGTAGTGAAATCAGCCCCGACTCAAGAGTGTATATAATAGAACACACTGTGATGGCGTTGGACAGCGCTACTCACGTATACACACACGACTGGACTCCACTTATCATGCCAGGCAGAAGGCAGGAGAGAGGTAATTCTTGGCTCGGCCAGTCTGGAAAATCATCACGAGCCTTTGAGTAGTAACCGAGTTGTCTTTGCTCACATGATCTCACTGAAATACGAGCGCAGCCCGCTGGATTCCCATCTGGCTGTGACAGCTAATTGTTGAACTTTAGTGATTGGTGTAATTACTCATGACAGGACACCAAAGGGGCAGACACCAAGGGGAGGGATGCTCCTAATTCTAACCTGGTCCAACTGGGTTCACCTTCAGTTCCCTCTCAATGTTCTCCAATTTCCAGGACTAAAAAATTGATCAAATTGCTTTGTGGATCATTAAACTGGTGGCTAGGTGAAAGTGAAAAACTCCCTCTTTCATTGTTTTGGTGTCACGGCCTGAAATGCTGCTCTCGTTGTCCCCGTTTACGGTGGTAGCAGGCAGCTGAAAGCATTAATGTCTCTAAAACCACGCTGACCGCTGCAACTCATCCAATTATTGTGGAAACATTTCACCCTAAAACCACAAATGTGAAACTTGGGGTTAGGCTGGATAAATTGTCAAGGGCATCGCTAAAGTCGGTGTAAGTCATCATCTGGAAACAATGAGCGTCTGTACAAATTTTGATGGCAATCCATTATTTAGATTTTTCCATCTGGATCACATTGGAGGGCTATTGTACTGACAGGGCTGCTAAGATTGGGTAAAAATGCTCTAATAAGGCCAAATCAGAGCTAAAACACAAGTTAATATGGCATTTGTGGTCACTGAGTGGTCAGAACATGACTCGGCTAACTAATACCGTTACTCTTTTTCTACTGGATGTGTAAAATGAAAATCCCAGCATTATGAGCATTAGATGTTGGTATTGAAACTAGTTTCTTGCTGGGCTCTTGACTCTTGGAGACAAATTCTAAACAACATTCATGAGCGAGTTCCTGAAATGCCATGAACCACTTGCAAAGATCCTCAAATTCTTGGCGTAAGTAGCAGGTCTTCATTGACCCGCAGTTGGAATTAGTCCAAACATTCACCAGAAAGCTGTGGCAGAAATCTGGGACAGAAAGGTGAGACAACCTTAGGAGGATTTGATGCCTTTTGAAGCTAAATTGTGACTGATTGGAGAAAAGAAAACAGAAAATTGGATATTCTGGCCTCATGACAGGTGCAACAGAACTGGAACTGAACTGGGGGGCAATTGCAAACAAATTGGGATGTAATTAAGACACTTTTGTGACTCAAATTATTTTTGACATTTGCAATCACTTTGTATAGATATCCGAACAGTTTGTGCCAAAGTGCCATGAGCACCAAATGCACTGCTTTTTCAAACAGAACATGAGCACAGACGAGTAACCAGCAGTTTGAGCCTAGTAAACTAGCATAGTACATAAATACGATTAAGTTCTGAAACGCTGATGCATGCTTTCCATGTATATTTCAAAATTATTGGCTACCTAATGTCGCTTTTGACTTGTTTTGCAGATTTCAGAACTTATAGAAGAGCTCACAGATCTGGAGAAGCGTAATGAGGAGCTGGAGGAAGAAGCTGAGATCAAAACGACTGCATACATGGATGAAGTTGCTGAATTAGAGGTACGGGAGGAGTGATTTAATGTAATCAGCTTGTAATGGACCACTGGTCTGAGCAAATCTTAGTCATTTAATCCCCTCTGTACACCCCACCCTGTGTGTGTGTGTGTGTGTGTGTGTGTGTACATGTTATTTTCAGTGTTCTATGGAAGAATTAAGGCAGCAGGAGGCTGATCTCAAATCACAGATGAAGGAGCAATGTGAAGAGTACAAGGAGCTGCTGAAAGAGAAGATGGCGAGACACATGGAGATCGCTGCCTACAGGTCATGAATCTAAAAGAATGTTCTAGCTTTTGCAGATTGAGGACTGACATTTTAAATTCTCAGATCCTAAAAGTAGCAAAAAAACACGCTGAATGACATCAATAACCACGAGAGGATCTGAATGAGGCCCTCTTTATGTTCTTTGGAATAATAATGACACTTTTGAGCTCTCACATGCCGCGACATGACCGGCAGGGTTTACAGCAAAGACTTCATGAAAGTCTGGTTCAGTTGTTAGTATGACTGTCAGTCTAGAGGACGCCACTATTTCCAACAAAAACACAGCACCGGCTGATTTCACTGATAATTTTGTCATCCCTTGTTAAACGTGCTCATTAATTCAGCTGCTTTACCATCTGATTGCAATCATAGTGCGCAGACTCTATTGTGAATAAGGTGTGTGTCTGGGGGGTGTCAAATGGAAATAACCGTCCCTCATAATATTTTTTAAAAATTGTCAAGAGGATCTGGCTCCATGGTTTTTAATTAACTGGGCAAACCTGCGGTGGCCCTGAGTTGTTTTCATTAGATCATCATCTCGATCAACAGTTTACATTTTTCTTACATTAACAAATAATGGTTAATAAAAGAATAGAGAATGACCGTTTAGATTTCAGGATTACTTCATAGTCCAGATTCGTGTAGTTTACGTCATCGTGACTTTCACAGCTCCTTTTCTAAAAGGTTGCTGCAGACATCCCGTGTCTGCGGGGGTCACAGGAAACAGCTCCTGGATGTGATGCACTTTCCTGCAAGGTTTCTTGTCATTTTTCAGTTCATGAGATTGCTCAAACATCTGCCACCCTGATATGTGAAGTGACGCACTTCTGCCATCCCATCTCGATGCTGCAGACTTCCTGTTACCGCCTCAGCTTGCCTATCCCACCATGTCTGACCCAGAAGGGGGCCCCGCTGCTAGTCTGAGCTCAGACACTCAAAATACCTCGTAAGAATGAGGACCTTTTACTGTCAGAGCTGTGAGGTGGACTGCTGCCAGCTACTCTTCAAGCCAGACTGTTAATGTCAGCCCACCCACTTCCACCCTCCTTTACACACATTTACTAATTCGCCACAGTTTTAGTTCCCTCTCATTATCAAACTCAGACTGTCACAAACACATTTCAGCGCAGGAGAGACACACAAGCCATGCCAAGTAGGGATGAGTACCGAATTCGGTACTTTTTAAGGTACCGACCGAATTCCATAGTACCGACCGAACACCGATTCACGTCATTTCAAACGGTGCCTCGTTTCGGTACTGCCAAGACAGTTGCGCATGCGCAAGAGCGTTATGTTGCCGGTCCCTGCGAGCCCGTTGTAAACAGAGCAAGCATGGTAGAAAGAACGCACGCTAAAGCTTGGGTCCACTTCACTAAATGTGATGGGTAACTGGGTGATGAAACTAGCGACAGACAACGATCTAAGTGAGACATCCTCATCTTAATCTGCTCCAGTAGGTAAATAAAATGTTTAAGATAACGTTACCTTGATTTGTTAGCTTCCGTTTCGCTAATGGTGCGTTCGCTTTCTCCTCGGAACTCCGAATTTCCGACTAGAAGAACATGAACGCGCTCTAAAGTTTGGCTTTACTTTACTAAATGCGACGGGTGAATGGATGAAGGTAAAACCAGCGACAACGATCTAAGTTTGAGGCATCATCGTTTTAATCTGCTCCAGCAGCTAAATAAACTGTTAAAGATAACGTTAGCTTGATATGTTAGCTTCCATTGCCACCGTTGTTTCCAGCTAATGGTGCGTTCGCTTTCTCCTCGGAAATTCTAACTTCCCAGTAGGAAAAATCAAAAGAAAAAGGACGGCAAAAGGAATGAAGATACACAGTAAATTTAGTTCACAGTAAAGATGTTTGCTTCAGTTTAATTATCAGCTTATAAAACTACAAGGACGATGTTAAAATACAAACTTGTATGTTATTTATCGTGATATTTATCAAATATGGTTATATATATATATATTGAGAAAAATATATATTTAATTATAAAAGAGAATTAAAATAATAAACACTCGAAAGTATCGAAAATTGGTACCGTTAAGTACCGGTATCGACTCGTAGGTACCGGGAATTAGTACCGGATCGATTCAAATGTCAAAGGTACCCATCCCTAATGCCAAGTGTTCTCCTTTTGTGTATTTACTGGATGTTTTTTCATCCGTGATTAGGACCATGAATAAGAAATGAAAACGGCAGTTGTTTATTCTCCGCATACAGAAGCAAACTGTCTACATTACAGACTTTATTGACCCCGGACCGCCATTACTGGATAGCGTATTGCCTCTGAAGGGATCTCAAAGCAGCTTGGGCAGATGTCTGCTGCTTTTGCTTACTGCAAGTGTGAGCTATATCACAGGGTAGCTTGTTTCTCTTCTTTGACTTAACGGTTTAAGAGGGAAAAAAAATCATCTGCTTCATACAGTGTGCTAGAGGCAGGAAAACTCAACCTCAAAGGAACACCAACAAATGAAGAAGTCCTACTGCACTATAAAAGTACAATGTTATTGTTTATCTTACAAGAGCTAAGCTAAAACTAAAACATCTCTTTAGACAACAGCTTACAGATTCACCTGTTAAAAGCAAAAAGTTAAAGCAATGATGTTAAACGTATCAGTGTCTCAGGTTGTCAGAGGATGTTGGTCTTTTCTATGCTGCTTCAGGTTTATTGAAGTTTACAGAGATTTGTTTTTTACAGTTCTAAAGTCCCACCTCAACGTTTATATTAGGTTGAGATATGGCTGCAAATCTCTGTTTCAGTTGTTCTGTTGAAGACATGTTGCTGTTGTTTGGATCATAGTCCCACATTTAAGAGTCAGTTTGCACCAATGATTGCAAGGTGCCCCGGTACTGTGGTTTCTAAATGCCCAAATCATAAGTCCTCCACCTCTATGCTTGACAGGTGGTTTCAGGTGTCTGTGTCTATATTATTTTTGTTTTTTTGCCAAAACTCTCCACTTTGGTCTCATCCTTTCCAGGGACTTTACTACTGAAGTTTTGTGGTTTGTTCAAATGCTGTCAATTTTAATGTATACAGCAACCTTCATTTAGGCGATTAAATGCCCAGTTTATCTAATCTGAGGCACTACTTGCCAATTCTGATCAAACAAATAACAAGGAAATTCAATTCAATTCAATTCAATTCAAGAATACTTTATTAATCCCAGAGGAAAATTGATTGCTGTAGTAGCTCATAATAATAATAATAATAATAATAATAATAATAATAATAATAATAATAATAATAATAATCAAGTCATCAAAGTTGTATATTACAATGGCTGTTGGCAGGAAGGATCTCCAGTAGCGGTCAGTGTTGCAGCGAAACTGAAGAAGCCTCTGACTGAAGACACTCTTCCGTTGTCGGACAGTCTTGTGAAGAGAATGCTCAGGGTTGTCCATCATTTTCTTGATTCTCTGGAGAATCCTTCTTTGCATTATCTCCTCCAGTGGTTCCACAGTCGTCCCCAGAACAGAACCAACCTTTTTTATTAGGCTGTTGAGCCTTTTCAGGTCCCTGCTTCTGATGCTACTACCCCAACAGACGATACCTAAAGAGATTACACTCTCAACAACAGACTTGTAGAAGATCTGCAGCATCTTGCTACAGACACTGAAGGACCTAAGCGTCCTCAAGAAGTGCAGTCTGCTGTGCCCCTTCTTGTAAACGGCTTCGCTGTTCTTTCTCCAGTCTAGTCTGTTGTCCAGGTGAACACCAAGGTATTTGTATTCCTCAACCACCTCCACTTCTTCTCCCATGATGGAAACAGTGTTTGACTCCACCCTGTTTCTTCTGAAGTCTAAAATCATCTCCTTTGTTTTGTTCACGTTCAAGGTCAGATGATTGTTTCCACACCATGCCACAAAGCGCTCCACCAGCTCTCTGTACTCAGCTTCCTGTCCATCTCTGATACACCCAAAAACTGCAGAGTCATCTGAGTTTTTCTGTAGATGACTGGTGTCTGATTTGTACTGGAAGTCTGAGGTGTACAGGGTGAAAAGGAATGGTGATAGTACAGTCCCCTGTGGTGCTCCAATGTTACTGATTGCCTGGTTTGATGTGCAGTTCTTCAGCCTCACAAACTGTGGTCCCTTTGTCAGGTAGTCTTTAATCCAGGTGATAATTGAGGCCCCCACCTGTGTCTTCTGGGGGTTTCTGGCAAAGTACATCAGGCTGGATTGTGTTAAATAAACTGGAGAAATCAAAGAACATGACCCTCACAGTGCTGCCTGCTTTGTCCAGATGACAGTGGATTGGTTGAAGCAGCTGGATGGTGGCATCTTCAACTCCAACTCCATGGCGATAAGTAAACTGCAGCGAGTCCTGATATGTCCTAGTTTGCTTGTTCAGGTGGACCAACAGGAGTCTCTCCAGGACCTTCATGATGTGGGATGTCAGGGCAACCGGTCTGTAGTTTTATTTGGAACTGGAACAAGGCAGGATGTCTTCCACAGGACTGGAACCTTCTCCTGGGCCAGGCTGAGGTTGAAGAGAAGCAGCAGAATCCCACAGAGCTGCTCTGCACAGGCCTTCAGTACCCTGGGGCTGACACCATCTGGACCTGCAGCCTTGTTCCTGTTCAGTCTCTCCAGCTGCCTCTTAACCTGACTTCTATAGACAGATAGGTGGGAGGGGGAGGTAAATGGGACAGCAGCATCTCCTGACTTGGTTGAAAACAGATTAATAGAACCAGAAGAGTCCATGTCACCATTAGAGGACGAAAGAGCTGGCGTGTGAGAGGAAAATGTAGGATCAGTGGAGGATGGGATGTCTGATTGGCTGGGGATAGGCGAGGAGGATGCTGGGTTTGTTCCTGAACTGAACCTGTTGAAGAACTTGTTCAGTTCATTGGCTGTGTCCAGGCTGCCATCTGTGCAATCTTTCCTCTGCCTGAAGCCTGTGATCTTCTTCATTCCTGACCAGACATCTCTGATATTGTTCCTCTGTAGTTTGTTCTCCAGCTTCTTCCTGTATGCCTCCTTGCTGTCTCTGATCTTGATCTTCAGTTGCTTCTGTATACTCCTCAATAATTCCCTGTCTCCCTCCTTGAAGGCTCTTTTTTTCCTCATTTAGCAGATTCTTCAGTTCACTGGTGATCCAGGGTTTGTTATTAGCGAAGCATCTCTGTTCTGGTGGATATGATATTGTCCACACAGAAGTTTATATAGTCAGTGACACATCAAGTCATGGCATCGATGTCTTCTTCATATCGTTGGCAGAGAGTCATCCAATCTGTGGTCTCAAAACAACTCTGCAGGGCTTCTTCAGCATCCTGTGACCATTTTCTCACAGTTCTTCTTGTCACAGGTTGCCTCTGAACAAGTGGTTTGTATTCTGAGCAGAGAAAAACAAGATTGTGAGCTGATTGTCCCAGAGAAGGTCTTGTTTTGGACATGTATGCATTCTTTACATTTGCATAACACAAATCCAATGTCTTGTTTTCTCTGGTGGAGCAGCTGACAAACTGTTGAAATGTTGGAAGTGTAGCAGAGAGCGAGGCATGATTAAAATCACCAGATGTAGCCACAAATGTATTGGGGTGCTGGGTTTGTAGCTTAGCGACAACGGAACTGATGGCATCACATGCATTTTCAGCAATGGCTGAAGGTGGAATATAAATGGTTGCCAAGACAACACTGGTGAACTCTCTTGGCAAATAATATGGGCGACAACTTACTGCCAAGAGTTCAACATCTGGGCTGCAGAGACGACATTTCACTGAAACATGACCTGGATGGCACCATCTGTGGTTGACGAGCACTGCCACTCCACCTCCTTTTCTTTTCCTGCTCCTCTTCAGATATCTGTCTGCTCGTACAGTCAGGAATCCTGGCAGGAATCGGGGATATGGTCATGCAGCCACATCTCAGTGAAACACATAACACTGCACTGCCGAAACTCTGGCGGAGTCCTTGAAAGGGCTTGGAGTTCCTCCATCTTGTTGGCCAGTATTCTCACATTGCCCATTATGATCGATGGAAGAGATGGTTTGAATTTCCTCTTTCTCTGTCTCTGTTTTGCTCCCGCTCTGCTCCCACGCTTCTTGCGTTTTAGCTCATTTGGGATTTGTGGCTTCAGTTGAGGTATTATTTCAGCCTTTCCAATGTTAATCATTTGCTCCCGATTGTAAACCAGCTTGTTGCCATGGTTACACATCATGACAAATGCTCAAAAGTGAAAAATAGCAGTAAAAGTCCTCCAAGCTTGACAACACCAGAAACACAAACGTACAATGTCCAAAAACATACAGTTTTTCTTGAGAAACTAGAAGAAAAATTGTCCAAGAAAAGACAAAACTTGCCTATAGTCAACAGAGGTACTCCAACATGCACCCACCCAGAGCAGCGCAGTTCCGGAATGAATGGCATTCCGGGACTGCGCTGGCATTCCGAAATGGCAACATCTTTAATTCTGTCGTTTTCTTTTATATTCCAGCAATTTTCATTAGAAGTTGTTCTGTCTCATTTTTTCCCCAAATTTTTATAGTTGAACCTTCTATTTAACTTCTATTTAGTTTAAGCTTGCTATTGCAGCTTTAATATTCACGGACTCAACCATCTTGACTCTGGACGAGAAATGCTGCTGTTGTTTTAGTGTCCAGGAAAGAGTAGAGAATGTCTTGGCTGGTGAAAGCCAACCGTTAGCATTAGCAACGCCACCACACACCAGTGTTTTCCTTACATAGGCGTTGCCGTGTCGGCCCGCCATAGCTGAAATCCCAGCGCCACGCCTACAAGATCCCGAGTGTTATTTTTTTTGCGCTGTTTCCCGAAGAAGCAGCAGGAACCATTCTGTTGTTGCTTGTGATCACAGCCGGCAGGCAGCAAGGAGAAGGAGGCAGGGCAAGGTAAAGTTGCAGCATACGTTACTGAGTTAAAATTAGAAAGGTAGCAGCGGATATAATGCGTTTGGTTTACATGTTTCAATAGCGCTAGCATTAAGATAGATGAGTGTTGACGATCTTGGCAGGGTTTCTCCCAGTGGTCATTAGCCTGGCGGCCCGCCAGGTTTTCCTCCTCCCGCCAGGCTAAGTATCACTTATTTATGTAAAATTTGATTGTTTTGCATGTCTGACTTTCACCGCATCTGTATTACGGTGTGAGCACAACAGCGACAACATAAGATCGATGTGTGAGCAGCGTGAGAGGTCGGGTGTTTTCAATCTGAACCCTTAAAACCTCCAGCAGGCTACGCAGCATAGCCTACGCTGCACTATTGTGTGCGTGGCGCTAACAACTTAGCAACGTGACATGTCCCGGAGAAAGAGTAAAAACACGTTGGACACTTCTCCTGAAGCGGAAAAATAAAACTTCTTCTTAAGCAGAGCACAACTTCGCCTCGTTCACCCTATGCCGAGCCGGACTGAGCTCAATAACTTTGACCCATTGCTAGTTTGCATAGCCACTGGGCCGTTGAAGCTGCCCCGTGACTGCCTGATGGAAAATCAGCAGGTTTCATCAGACTCGTAAAGCTTCTTGTTTTTGCTGGGGACCCCCTCCCCAGCTCCCTCATGCAGTCTTCCCCTATTAAAATTTAAAATTATGCTGTAAATTCTGTGTATCAATAGAAAAAATCTCTGCCTCTGCCACCTGCAGTAAATGTAGCGAAGACCAACTTGTCTTCATCTGACCTGTTCTATTTTTCCCTGAAATGAGATCAAATCAGTGTTTCTATTGGTTGTCTCTTCTCTGCGCTAGAAAAATGTATTTTATTATAATGTTCACTGTAATGCATCTTGATGTTCTAAACAAATAAATTAAATCAATAATGCCAAATATGTATATTTGTGTTTTAGTCATTTTTACACTGGCTTAAAAATACTTCATTAAGTCTACTAAGCAGGGGTGTAGAAGTTTTTTAATAGGGCCAGCCCAGTAATGATCTTGGACCAAAATAAATGTCTTTAATACTAGTTATTTAAATGCAGTTATTGAAATGCAGCAGTTGCTGGACTGGTGCAGTTCAAAGTGGAGTGTGTCTAATAAAACAATATTAACATAAAAGTGAGACGTGCCATAATTTAATTATTCGAGGTAAACTCATTACATGCACAGCCAGATATCTCAACCTTTAATTATTTTTGTGTTGATCATGTCTTACAGTGTATGAAAACCCCACTTTCAAAATCTCAGACAATTAGAGTATTTTGAAAAGGTTAAATATTCTAGACTCACCTGCAAATGATTCCTGAGCCTTTAGATGGTCTCTCAGTCTAAGATGAATTAATGAAAATTTTGACTTTTGCACCATTTTCAAATTTTTCTAGTTTCACCTGTATTTGTAATGTCTACTTTTTGATGTGTTTGTGTGGTTCAGGAGTCTGGTGGAGGAAGAAGAGGACAGGCTGTGCTGCCTGTGATTAAAGACTTTGATTGACTGGATGGAGTTTGGCTGGATGCTTCCCTGACACCCGGATTAGAACATAGGCAATAAAGAAACACGAAAAACAGATCCCAAAGCAGCACTTTGATGAAGTTTAAGGTACCAATGCAGCAGTTTGAGTAAATGTTTGCTTATCATGATAGATTAATGCTGTCTAGAGGCCTAAGCCGGACCATTGATAACAGGTCACATGGTGGATGACCTGGAGACTCCCAAGAAGGATGGACCTGTCGAAAACTTATACGGGGGTGTATATCTATTCAGCGTCTGGCAGAGATATTTCTCTAACTGGGTTTTATCTTCACCAGCTTGCTGATTCATTATTGTTTCGTCCCCTCTTTGTCGAACGACGTTCACACAAACACAAATACACAACGACACTGCTCCATGGAGTCACTCCTGCTCAGATATCACCTCGTTCGTCACTCAAATGTTGTCTGATCAGCAGCTCTTAACCTGTGACCCTATAGCTGTTATCAAACGTACTGACAGGCCTCTCCTCACTAACTAAAAGCATCTCACCTCCTTTTGTTTTTACAGCTACATGCTTTGAGTGTGCAGTACTGTGTTTGCCTTTCAAATCGTTCATGAAGTTTTTTTTCCGCAACCCGCTCAAAATGAGCACCTGTCTTTCCACAACAAAAGTCTGAGTGATTCATTATTTCCTTTTGGAAACGCAGCAACCCATTTTGCTTCATTTCAAGAATAAGCGCTTGGTAATGCATTCTTCACTAATCTTTTCCTTGTTTTCAGCACATAAAAGTTATAAATCATTTTTTGGTTGCTGTCTCTGCACAAGCGTTAAAATGTACTTGAGATTTAGATTAAATAAAAATAAAATGTTGCTTGAGAGATGGTTTCGATGTCTGATTTCTAGTTTATGAGAGCAACACTTTGAGGAGAGCAGAAGGGTTCACGATGAGGGATTTTAACTCTGATCTTCATCCTTAACATGAGGTTTGAACATTCTCAGCTAATAATGATCTGAAAAGCTCGTTAGCTTTGGCATAAAGATGAAAAATGCAGCTAATAAGAGATCAGATTAGATTAGCCACACTCATGAACTTGTGTTGATGGTGAGTAACAACTGGGCTCTGGTGACTTGTTTAACTCTCCGGATGAGAAACTCGGGCGTTTCAGAGAGAAGCTGTTGTCTGTTTTCTCTGGTCTAAGAGGAGAGAAGCTGTTTTTTCTTGCTGAATTTTATATAAAGCAGCACAACCACCTGGTGTTCTTAAACTCACATTTGACCTTTCTTCATCCTGTAATAAATTGGGGAACATTTGTGACGGAGATAGATAAAAGGAGAATAACTGTCCCTCGTAAAGTTGTTTTTACTAACAGCTACCTTCTACTCAGCTGGCTGTTGCAAAATACACAAAATAAACACAACAAAAACAATGAAGTTACACAACATCCTGTCATTTTTAAAAAATGTGTTCAGCTTTTTGATTGATAAACAGGACAAATAAGGTTTATCTGTTAAAATTCTCATGAAGGTACCAAATGAAAAAGTCAGTGGAGCGTCTAATTATGGAGATTAATGTTTTGAGTGATAAAAATGTTTGCTCTGCATCCGTCCATCTTCCTCCAGGGTCGGGTCACGGGAGCAGCAGCCTAATAAAGCAGAGAGGCCCAGACTGGCCCAGCTCCTCTGGTGAAATCCTAAGGTGTTTCCAGTGAGAGACATAGTCACTTCAGCATGTCCTGGGTCTTCCCTTACGTCTCCTCCCAGTTGGACGTGCCCAGAAAACTGCAGGGAGGCGTCCAGGAGGCATCCTAATCAGATGCCTGAGCCACCTCAACTAGCTCCTCTCGATGTGGAGGAGCAGCAGGTCTACTCTGAGCCCCTCCCGGATGACTGAGCTTCTCACCCTATCTCTCAGGGAGAGCCCAGACACCCTGCAGAGAAAACTCATTTTAGCCGCTTGTATCTGCGATCTCATTTTTCCTTCTCCTTTCGGCTCAGCTCTCTCTTCACCATGACAGATTGGTACAACACCAGCATCACTGCAGATTCACCAATCTCACTCGTGTTCCATCTTTCCCTCTCTCTTGAACAAGACCAGGAGATACTTAAACTCTGCCACTTGAGGCAGGACCTCATCTCTGACCCGGAGAAGGCATTCTACCCTTTTCTGACTGAAGACCATGGTCTCTGATTTAGAGGAGCTGATTCTCATTCCAGCTGCTTCACATTCGGCTGGGAACTGCTCCAGCGATAGTTGCAGATCACAGTCTGATGAAGCTAAAATCATGAAAATGTATTAAGTAGTTATCAAGATAATTCATTCTGGAGCATAGCGGGGGATTTATTGATTGACATCAACTTCCTGAAAGATTACTCCATACTCTCTCATAATGACTGTCACCAAAATGTAGACTTATGGTATAACATAAATGATAAAAAGTTATAGAGGGAAAGAGAGAATGCTCTCTGCAGGAGGCGACAAAAAGCTAAACCCAACAGACGGTGAGTAAAAAGCCCCAGATGCATGTTAATAAAAGCATCCATTGTGTAATGTCCAGCAATGGTCTGTTTTTAGGTACAGTTTGACCATTCAACATCTGGTCAAAATGGAGACACAAGACTGCATGTGTTCCCTTTAATCTGTCTGCCTTCAGCCCATCAGCTGGAGCTCAGAGTCTCTCTGCAGCTCTGAACACATGATAACGAATTGTCAACAATGATGTTCTCTCCTCAAGGTCCAAGCTTCCCGTATCGTCCTACAGGATTCTTCATGCCTCCAAATAAGGAACACTCGCAGCTCGGATTAGTTGCTAAATCAAAAAATGATTTCTTAAATTAAATATGAACTTCTAAAACTTATAAGCTAGATAATCATTAAATAAACGTTTGTTTATTGCTACTTATAATAATTATAGTATAATGAAATGTTTTCATTAATCTGTGCTCAATGATTGAAGTTTGAAATTAATGTTATGTTATGATTACAATGATTAATATATGTTTCAGCATGTTGATAATGACAAGGTCATCACCATTCGCACTCACACAAGGACAAAGTAAAGTTAAGCTAAACGTGTGACACATAGATAGCCCTTTACCCCAGATCAGAGTATCCGGATCAAAGAAGGCGCGTTTCTGAGTTGTCTTGGTAATACTTCAACTTGTCAACCTCTGGTTGGCTACACAAATCATAACATGAGAACATTAAAAGCTTCAGACCAGCCATCTGAAGCAAAACCTCTTTAACCCGTCAAAGCTTTTGAGACGTCGTCAAAATCTTTTTGCACCTGCGAAGCTGATACAGCAAACATTTCCTGCAGAACAAGCTGATATTGTTTAGACTCCTTAAGAGTCTCAGACACACGGTTCCATCCATCTGTTGTGACCTGGAAACAACTCTAGGACCGGTCTAGTAGTGCCGCAGTTTCTTCTACGGACCTCGGTGCCTGGAAGTCCGAGGACTTCGACATTCCGGATCTATCACGAGGGTCTTCGAGTGGGTACGTAGACATGACAGATTGCGTCTGATGTGTTTTGATAATAATCAACTTCATAGCTTTACGTAAACCAAATTCTTTTACATCCAGAGCTCAGCTCTCCTAGATACGGAAGTTCTGATAACATCGCATTCACACATAGGTTTCATACATCACATCTATTTCCATCCATCACAGTAAATGCTAGTTAACCTGTCATGTTTTAACTGTTTGTAAAATAAATTCTTACTTTTATAAACCCAACTCTTTTCTGAATCAAAACGAA
Source organism: Nothobranchius furzeri (assembly GCF_043380555.1). Classification (NCBI taxonomy): domain Eukaryota; kingdom Metazoa; phylum Chordata; class Actinopteri; order Cyprinodontiformes; family Nothobranchiidae; genus Nothobranchius; species Nothobranchius furzeri. The sequence goes on from NC_091741.1 coordinate 85,303,208, forward strand.
GTGTTTACAATCCCTGAATAAAACAAAAAATCCTAGAATCTTCTGATTAAACACAGTAAAGACCAAGCAGGATTGATATTCTATATTTATATAGAGTATCACAGCTTATTGGTCATAAGTAGAGGTAATATATATTGAGCTCTTAAAGCACTCAATTTACCAAACCCTACAATAGTGAAAATATATTAAATATTGCTTTTGGAAAGTTGTTTCTAAAACTCTCATCTTTCATTGAGCATCTGTGACAGCTGCAGAACATGCATATTAGGGTTTGTCAGCAACAAGACTGCAGTGTCTTCCCAAAAAAAAAAAACACGACCAAATTGAAAGACAAAGATTGTAAAACTTGTGTGGTCTTAGCGCTATGAGCATTAAAATGCAGCAAAACATAACCAAAGCTAGCAAACACAGATGTCAGTGCTTTGAATAAACTAGAACTGGAACACAATTAACTGTGTCAGCATGATTTTTTACTGAAAGAAACCATTTCACACAACATGTGCTGTGTACATAACATCCAATTATGTTCACATGGTGCAGAAACAGGTTTCCATTAAGAGTGGCATGGCCGGGCTGATAAATGATGACATCTGAGCTCCTCGTATCGGTCCACACATCTTCAATCTGCAGCAGAGGAATCTGATTAAGGCCTGAGGTAATGCTAACCGAGGTCAGCCTGCGTGACTCAACTCGGCTGTCACCTACACATTGGTAGACCCAAAATACAGGATCGCCCAGGCAAATAAACATTGTCCTCACACAGGACGAAAGTCATTTTTAAAGTCTCTTCTTGGCAGCGTCAGTTTAGCAAACCAAGCTGGTGTTTAGAAAGCAAATAAATAAGAGCAGACAGGGGTCGATCAAGGAACAAAACAGGAACAGTAAAAATATACAAAGGAGAGAGAGCTATTGAGAAAGTATTTCCTTAACAAGAAGGGAACAAATCATAATTTAAGGGGCCCCTTTTTCCCCTGTGGAGGGACTGGCATACCTGAGGGTGGAAGCAAGTGGGCATCCCTCTCCTTTTGCAGGGGGTCGTGGACGAACCTCCGCTGTAGGAGCACCGTGAGAGATGAGAACAGAGTCCTGAGGGAAGAAAACACCTAAAGGCTCACAGAATCCATAAAGCCTGCAACGCTGAAGGAAAATAGTGGTAGTCACAGTGTTGCCCTCATGTCCCTCATCATGGGATTGCTTCAGTTTCTACCCTCCTCATATTTGCAGTCCCACTTGGCCTGTATAACCGAGAGCCTGATGACAGCCATGACCTCACGTTTACCCCAAACTCCCCTTGTCTCAGTCCCAAAGCAGGTGGCACACACCAACGCCAACATGAAGCCCTATGCTCCTCTTTCCGACATCTTCATGTTTTTAGCAAACCCTCCAGCGCTTATGATCACTGGAGATAAAGGAAATCAGTTTTAATGACCCCCCCCCCCCCCCCCCCCAACTCCACACAGTGGTTTAGTCTCGCCAAAGTTGATAAAAGTTTCCCCCCTTTGTCCCAAAGTGTTCAATTAATCAACTTCACAGAGCATGCTGGATGGAAGAGGATAAAAGTCTAAAGGAAATAGCTGCCAGGATTTGTATTCTCCTGCAGCAGCTTTCATACCAATTAAAGGATGTTAGCATCGTTTTAAGCAGAGTGACTTTATTTTCGGCTTAAGGCTTACACAGATCCAACCATTTGCTGAATTGGATTCTTGGCAGATGGCCGGCATGGATCTTGGCCACCCTTGAATTTAGTGCTCATGGTAAGCTTCACATTGACGGAGAACGGGCTGCTCCCTGCTTTTACCTACATACATACATATAGAACATATCTCCTGGCAGCATGATAGTTTCTTATCTGTTACAAAAATAGAGAATGTATAACAACGTTCCTGAGTAGCACTGATTATTACTTTTTACTGATAACAGTGAAGTTTCTCATATATTAAAGCAGCCCTTCGACTCTCTGCCAGTCTACTACCTTATTTTTATTCACAATTTATAAAAAAATTACATCAGCAGCTAAGTTACAGATCATAACCAGCGGAACATTTCTTGCCCCTTTTTATTCCACAGAGCACCATAAAACAAATTAAGCCAGTGTTTGGTTTGCTCTATCTGGGCCACCGTAGAAACATCATGTCTGCAAGAAGGAGCACACACATGGGTTGGAGACGTTATTCCATGTTTAGTTTTCAAATACTTCAACTCTAATTAAATAAAGATTTCAACATTACATTATATTTCTGTTCTTAGTTTCCCCTGAAAGTTGCTCACTAGAACTTAAATCCAGTTTTTTACACCTTAAGGTCATTTTAGTGTATCAAGATTAAAAGACGCATGCTAGCCAGGCCCGTGCTTTCTAGAAGAGCCGTGTCAGTAAATCTGATGACAGCCCTTCAATTTCTCAAATTGTGTTTGTTTACTTTTTGTCTCCAAAGTGAAACATCAAACAACTAGCGCCAATTAGCAGCTTGACAAAAGAAACTGTACAATGGTCTTTTCATTTGGCTTTAAGGTGTGGAACACTTGTTTGAGCAATGCATTTGCAGTGGTTTCTTGTAGGAATGAATGCCTTTTCAGTCATACTCTGGGGGAAAGAAAGCTCAGATGTACCTGAATCATAAAGTCAATTGGGGGAGAAAGTAGGTTCAGAAGGAAGGTTTTGGAGTGTTATTTCCTGATATCTGGACATCTCTTCTCTGATTGGATAACAGCAATGCAACTCTACCTCTGCCTCTGTTTGCTCTGCAACGCTGATGTTTTATCTACACAACTAACACAAGCCTGGAGGAGTTTTGCTGTGTCGTGGAGTTGCTAATGCTAATGCCTACTAGCCGAGAAAATGTATTTTTTTCAGTGAGCCACACCTTTAACACAATAAGTTTGTCAAAAGTTAAACAATCCTATTCTGATTAGAAGATTTCTGAGTGGTTTGTGGAGCTGCACAATGATAATAATCCATGCATGAGACAGTTAGAATAGCAAAATTTCTTTATTAATATATTTTTATGTGTATGTTTAAATAATCAAGAATGTTCAGAATAATGTTAAATAAAAGCCCTTAATATGTGTTGTTTATAGTAAGTCTCATGGTTTCCTAATTAAATCATTACTTTATTCCCACGGCACACATAGTTTATTTATTTGACCAGAAAAGGTACTTTGATTTACATTTTTTGTTACCTCTGTTTGCTTTAAATTTACTCAACAATTTCATGAAGAAAATGCTAGTAATAACAGTCCTTCCTGTTCTATTGATTCATGTTCCTGTTGCTTTGCCTCTGAGGATCGTGGAGCCGGAGCACCAGTAGTCCAAACCATCATAATTTGGGCTGGGGGTAAGAAATCACATGTGCCACAGTTTATGTCGACAGTCGTGGCCTGGAGCAACGGCCGGTTTAGAATTTGGAAGAAACTACGAAATCATTTTCTTGGCGCACCAGTCATTCGTCTTTCTCCCAGACACCCAGACGTCTCAGGCCTGCTTCGGCTCAAAGTGACATGACTGGCAATGTTTTCCACGCTTGTAACATAAGTGGGGTTTTAAAGTAGATTTTAATGCACGTTACTCGCAAGGTGATCAAATTTCCACACCTTGAGCTAGATTTTACCACTCAGTCGGACAAAATTCAGTGGTGTGGATGAAATGATTTAAAGGTACGGATCATACAAAACCTCCCTTTTCTATTCTACAGCCTAACCTGTGGCCATTTCCTTGTACAGCTGAGTGACCATCAGCCACCAGCGAGTCACGAAACGACCACACGGTCCTCATGCCACCTCACCTTTGAGTCACACCACAAGACTTGTCAAGACCACGATGTTTTACAGCTCAGCTTGCAGACAAAACACCTCACAACCAAATCCCCTCAGCAACATCTGCTGCCAATTTAGCCGAGGCATTCCTGCACTCTGTGCTGTTTGATATTCACTGAGGTTAGGATTTGCAGGGACTGGGGTGGCTTGAAGCTCTGGGGAGCATTGGTGGTGGTGGTGGAGGTGGTGTGTGTGTGTGTGTTGGGGGGATACCGGCCTGCACTCCTTTGGTCTGTGATCCAGACACGGTGAAAAATGAGGGGTTAACAAAGAGTGAGCTGGAGCAGGGGCAGGTTAACTGGGCTAATTTGCAGGGATAATAATGGTGTTCATGCAAGTCCTTTGGGAAGTAGCGGCGTGGAACACAGAACTGACGGTGCAACCACACAGGAAGTTTACAACATGGGCCGTCAAATCAAAATGTATTTAATCATCAAACAAGCAACAAGGAGGTGGCGGCAAGGCCAGAGCCAGCAGCCATTGTGAAGATGGAGACAAATGTTTAGAGTAGGGTGCATGCAGAGCGTCAGATCTGCTCCTCGAGGACTTGAGTGTGCTAAAACTCCTCATTTTATCAGCCAACTCTGCACGAGGTGTCAAAGGTGCACACTTTCTTCTAATTCTGCCTGTAGCCTTGAGCAAGTTTTATCACAAAAACTACAGTACATTAAATATGTTTTTAATTATTTTCACATGAGTGTCTTTAAATTTGTTTTTGCAGCATGAAATGAACAATAAACCAGGAAGCATTGCTACTTTTACAGGAAATTGCTTGTGAACGGTGGAACCAAAGTATTTTATTAGCTTTAATCAATGCATCCTGCACACACAGCTGCACGTATGTGCTGCCTGGCTGAGTTAAGCGAGAATAATAACCCAGTTAATTGATAATTAGAGCTATGGCCTCCTTAAATTTGGCCACACAATGTCCTTGTGAATTTTTATAGATGTATCCCAGGCACGGCTAACTATAGAAGCAAAGGGAAAAAAACGATTCAGTTTCCTCTTTCTCTTCTAAGTTTATCTGTTTATGTTTTTGGGAAACAGTATTTATATTTGAGAAACGTGATATCCTGCATACAAGGAAATCATAATACTACTCTGGATTTAAAATAACGAATCTCAACTGTATTATTTGATAAGGTATTCTCATTTGTGGGTATATTTATTCTTCCATCATGTGAAGAGATGGTTCAATTTCCCCAGTTGATTTGAGGTGAAAAGGTGCTTTAAATAAAAATAAATTGTTGATGTATTTTGCATCATTTGCCCTCATTCCCAAACGGTTGCTCCCACCCTATATGGGAGTGATATTTCAGCTGCTGAGACACAACAGGGTGAGTTTAATGACATTCGGCAAGGGTGATGTTAATCCTGCATCCCTTTGCAGCTCCTTTTCTTGAGGAGACATCTCACCATGGCAACTGCATAAACATCCGTTCCCCCAGAAGATCTTGAGGGAATAGAGACAATGCTGCAATATATACAGTATATAAGAGATTCCACGTTGACCTGGTGAGCTGAAAGAGCTGTGTGATTAAAAAGATTTCAGGTCTAAAATGAAATCTTCTTGCATTTACTCTCTGTTTAAAATAATTGATTTGCTTTTTCAAAAATAAAATGAAATTCTTCCTTTTCAACATTTGAACGTTTTTAGGTTATTTTCAACCATAGTCATGATTTAAGTAAAACCCCAAATTAATGCCAAAGCCAAGCGCTGTTCCTGACTCTATGCCATCTTGTAGTTTTCTCCATTGCAGCTGTAGTGCTAAACCCACCCAACAATCATAGTGCTGTTATAAGCTAGGCACAGAACTGTCAACCTGCTGAGGCTACAATGGAGCGTGTCTAGTCAGACCTGCAGATTACGATCTTTTGCTATTGTTACGGTTGGTCTAGATTTCTAAGCTAGTAAAATGGCCAGTTGCATTACAATCTAACAGCCTCAGCAAACGTGTTGACTTGACAAATTAGGGATGACTTGGGTTTATAAATGAGGTCTGCATTCCACTCCTGCAGCTACTTAATCAAAATGAATGCTTCTCTGTGTCCTTCTGTCGCGAACTCCTCCTCCTGACCACCCCCTACGGACCCAACTGGCGGACTACTACACTTCCCAGCATTCCCATCACCGGCGTGGCTCGTCGACGTTATCACGTCGACTCTATTTACGGAAGTGCAGCTGCTCATTCATCACTTAGTCATCATTCCTACAAGACATCGACCCAAGTTCTCAGGCTTACCAGCCCTCAAACCAGGAAAGGGATCTTTCCACGCTGTCTACCACCAGTAAGTCAGCTTCCTTATTTATTCGGAACTGCGGCTCAGTCTTGGCTCTTTCCGAGTGTTGTGCCGCTGTTCCCAGATCAAAGCCGCGTGCTCTGTTTAACCCAATGCTAGCCACTCCGCGTCTGGGTCACGCAGTTACGCTACAAGCAACCTCCGCTACACTTCAGCTCAGCCAATCGAACCTGACAGGATGACTGAGTCTAAGGTTGACCCAGCGGAGTTCGCTCACCTACGTGCAGAAGTGGCTCAACTTCGCACCCTTGTAGATCGACAGACGGCAGACATTACCCAGCTTCGTGCCGTAGCAGATAGCCAAGCCTCCACTGACCCTACAACGACAGGCCTCAGCCGTCACTGACAACATGGAACCACGTCTCAGTCTCCCAGACAAGTGGGATGGGACCAGGGGGTCCCCGGAAGGCATGCTGGCCACCCTGGCAATGACGTTTGAGTGCCAGCCGGCACGCTACCCCACGTCCTGTTCTTGCGTCGCCCTGCTGACCTCCCTGCTGACCTCCCTGCTGACGGGTCGGGCCGGTGAATGGGCGGCGGCTCTTTATAACCAGAAGTCTCCTGTCTGCAACAGTTATGAGACCTTCGTGAAGGAGATGAAGAAGGCGTTTGTTCATCCCAGCAGCGAGGTTGAGGATGAGACCCGACTGCTTTAACTCCGCCAGGGCTCCCAGACGGTGGCCCATTACACCTCCCGCTTCCGGACCACGGCTGCTCGGTTGACCTGGGATGACGCCGGCCTGAAGGCCGTTTACCTGGAGGGGTTGTCCCCCCGAATCCGTGAGGGGATGATCGGACATGAGGTCCCAACCTCCCTGGACCTGGTGGTGGACCTGGCCCTCCAATTGGACTGCTGCATCCTTAACCGACCGAGTGCCATGTTGGCTCCCGTTCTCACTAGAATGTCACCCCGTCAACAGGGCAGCCAACTGACGGAGGAACCCATGCAGCTGGGAAGTCTTCCCCTGACGAACGGGCGCGGCGTTACCAGGAAGGACGATGCGCCTACTGTGGGGATTTGGGCCACCACAGTGGCACGTGCCCGAGACGACCGGGAAACGGTCCCTCCGGGTCCAAGTAGGGGCTGTCCCGCCCGGAGTCTCCACTTTTCTAGTCCCACATCGCACCACCCTCCCAGTCTCCCTCCAACTGGACCAAGGTCTGGCCCGACTGGAGGCTCTTCTGAACACCGGCGCCGCTGAATGTTTCATTGACCAGAGACTGGTCACCCAGCTCAAGATACCCCTTACCGCTCTAGACCGACCCATTCCTGTCACATCAGTGGACGGCCGTCCGCTCATGCCATATCCTCTCACCCGCCGAACCCAGGACATCCACATGACCATCACGCAACACCTGGAGACCCTTCACTTCCTGGTCATTCAGGCCCTGGCTACTCCCCTCATCCTGGGTCACTCCTGGTTCTGCCGCCATGAGCCTCACATATCCTGGTCCACCAGTAAGGTCATGGCCTGGTGTGCGGATGCCAGACCCACTGTAGTTCCCCTGCACCCCGGACTCGATCAACACCTCCCAGGGATGTAGACCTGACACTCATTCCTCCACAGTACCACAACCTCGCTCAGGTCTTTGCCAAGGAACCCACTACCAGATTACCCCCTCATCGGTCTTATGACCTGGAGATCAGGCTCCAGCCCGGTACCACCCCGCCCCGGGGTCGTCTATACTCTCTCTCCCTGGCGGAGACCTGGGCAATGGACTCCTACATAACCGAGGCCCTCCAGAAGGGGTTCATCCGCCACTCCACATCCCCCGGTGCCGCAGGTTTTTTGTTGTGAAGAAGAAAGAGGGGGATCTCCGGCCCTGTATTGACTACCAGGGGTTGAACAAAATAACGATCCGGCATCATCACCCTCTTCCTCTCATGGTTACCACTCTGGACGCCATCACCCAAGTTGCCCTCTTCACCAAACTGGACCTGCGCAGTGCTTATAACCTGATCTGCATCAAGGAGGGGGAGGAGTGGAAGACCGCCTTCATCACACCAACCGGCCACTATGAGTACCTAGTTATGCCTTTTGGCCTCTGCAATAGCCCCGCGGTTTTCCAACGATTCATCACAGATGTACTGAGAGACGTGTTGGGCCGCTGGGTTTTCGTATATCTGGATGACATACTCTAATACTCTCACACGGCCGAAGAACACATCCGGCATGTTCAGGCCGTTCTGTCTCATCTCCTGGACCGCAATCTATATTGCAAACTGGAAAAGTGTGCCTTTCACCGGGAGTCCACCTCTTTCCTGGGTTTTACCATCTCCTCCCAGGGCCTGAGGATGGATCCTCAAAAGGTTCAGGCAGTAGCACAGTGGCCATTACCCACAACCCTGAAACAGGTGCAGAGATTTCTGGGCTTCTCAAACTTCTACCGCAGGTTCATACGCAACTTCAGTTCCCTTGCAGCACATCTCACCTCCCTCACCAAAGCCACCAACCAGCCTCGCCCTTTCCGTCTTACCCCGGAGGCTACCTGTGCCTTCCATGATCTAGTCCGTTGCTTTGTGAGTGGACCCATCCTCCTCCACCCGGATCTGACCTGGCCCTTCGTCGTGGAAGTGGACGCTTCTGAGGTGGGAGCGGGAGCCATCCTCTCGCAATGAGGCCCGGACTCCAAACTCCACCCCTGCGCTTACTTTTCCCAGAAGTTCTCCCCTACACAGCAGAACTATGGGGTCAGCGACCGAGAACTGCTGGCGATAAAATGGGTTCTGGAGGAGTGGCAGCAGTGGCTCTTGGGTACCACCGACCCTTTCCTTATCTGGACCGACCATCAGAACCTAATACACCTTCAGACTGCCTGTCAACTTAATCCTCGCCAGACTTGGTGGGCCCTCTTTTTCGAGCCTTACAATTTCCACGAACTCTTCCTCCTGACCACCCCCTACGGACCCAACTGGCAGACTACTACACTTCCCAGCATTCCCATCACAGGCGTGGCTCATCGACATCATCACGCCGACTCTATTTACGGAAGTGCCGCCACTCATTCATCCCTCAGTCATCGTTCATACCAGACATCGACCCGAGTTCTCAGGCTTACCAGTCCTCAAACCAGGAAAGGGATCTTTCCACGCTGTCTACCACCAGTAAGTCAGCTTCCTTATTTATTCGGAACTGCGGCTCAGTCTCGGCTCTTTCCGAGTGTTGTGCCGCTGTTCCCAGATCAAAGCTGCGTGCTCTGTTTAACCCAACGCTATCCACTCCACGTCTGGGTCAAGCAGTTACGCTACAAGCAACCTCCGCTACACTTCAGCTCAGCCAATTGAACCTGACACCTTCTTACTCTATCATGCCAACATGTCTGCATTGATAAGGGTTTGAAACCTTCTTGATTCTCAGTGGCGGCTGGCCAGTAGAGGGCGATAGGGCGCCGCCCTCCCAGTTTTTCCGTGTTTTTAATTTTTATTTTAAAAAATAAATAAATAAAATTAACAATAATCACATATTCTAAGTTAATTGTGTGTTTTGTAACAAAAATAAATCATATATATATATATCTATGTTGGTCTCTGCCGGTCTCTGCCAAGCTCTGCCGAGCGGTGGAGGCTGTGTGCTGTTTTTCAATCGCCCAAACAGGACGAGACCAGCTGTCCAATTGCTGACAAAAATATCAAAGGGTAGGAATGGGAATGTATCCAATCAGCGTCGACGTTGTTTCAGAACGTTTCAGAAGCATCATGGGCGATGGAGCTACCGCCAAAGGATTGTTGGTGTTCGGTAGAACTCAGCAGAGTCGTTTTTGGTCGTGACGCAGATGTAACATGGACGCCGCCGGTGACTACAACCAGCATGGATACCAGATCTCAGCAGCCACTGAATTCAGTTCAGTCTCTTCTCCAGTATCCGTTCAGAGGAGAACTATGGTGGAAAAACTTAATGTCAAAGAGCTTGGACCAGATCAGCCCAACGTAAAGATAAGCCAGCAGGAGAAGGAGAGAGGTAAACTGTACACACTAGGCTTCTCCCAAAATTGGTACACCAGGAAGGCTTGGCTAGCTGGATGCAATCACGCTAATGCGTTATTTTGCTTTCCGTGTTTGTTATTCAAAACGGCTGGGACAGATAAGGCATGGATGAGTCAGGAGTTACGGACATGAAACATTTTTCTGAGAAGGTGAAGAAACACGAGTCATCCCGGGCACACATGGACAACAACACGGTGAAGCTAGCCATGCTAGGTAGCAGAGCTAACGTTGCCATGCAGGGAACAACAGCAGCTGGGTGCAGAGGTAAGCTGTACATTACATTTCTGTGAACAAGACAATCAGAATCAGAAATCCTTGGTTGTCCCACAAACCGGGACATTTGTTTAATAACATGTTTAATGTGCAATAACTGTAAAAACTAATTTCAACACACATACTTATTATACATATTTAATCACGTAAATGTGTATTTCATGTAAATTTGTACATACATCAATCTGATTCCATTTTACTTGTTACACTTCTGCTGCAGCAAACAAATGTCCCAGCTTTTGGGACAATTAAACATTTCTGATTCTCAATTAGATGTTTTTACCTCAAATGTAAAAACATCTGATTGAGAATCAGAAATGTTTTATTGTCCCAAAAACTGGGAAATATGACATTTGTAAGAGGATACTGATGACATTATTTCCTATGAAAGTGTTTCCTATGTACTTATCTGTTGTTTTTTATTTATCATATGACAGGTTTTTCACACCATCCTGAGCCATGCAAAAGAAGATTCTTGTCACCACACCCATGACCACAGCCGAATCAGAAAGGTGCTTTTCTACTTTAAAGAGGATTAAGACTTTCCTTGAGGAACACCATGACACAGGATGGGCTGAATGCTCTTGCCATGCTCTCCATGGAAAAAAAGCTTGTCACAAACATTCCTGACTTCAATAAAAAGCTAATCGAGAGCTTTGCCACTCAGAAGGACAGAAGGGCAAAATTTCTGTACAAATGAGGTATCACACACACACACACACACACACACACACACACACACACACACACACACACACACACACACACACACACACACACACACACACACACACACACACACACACACACACAAATGCATCCTCTTGATCTTTGTATAAAGTTGACCTTGGCACAACACTCCAGAAATATTTAACAGTGTACATTTCTGGCATTTTGTCTAAGTAGTGTTTACTACCATTACTGTAACAGTGACCTGCTCATAATTTTTGGTGTTCACTCAAATGTTGAAATTAAACAAAATGTTTTTGTTATTTGCCTCTTGCATTGCCTATTTACCATTTATGGTCGTGTTATTTTATGTGCAATTTAATGCTGTATTTTTCAACCTTGGTCCGCAAGGCAGCGTGCCAATAGTCAGACACACCTGGATTAATCAGTTTGTCCAATGATGTAAGACAGGAAATAAAAGAGCTGTGCTTAATTCAGGAAATAGTGAAGTTGTGCACAAAGCTCAGAAAGCACAAGTTTGTTTAAAAATAAAAAAATAGCACAGCCCCACCAAAAATATTTTTCACCAGCCGCCACTGTTGATTCTGCTTTAAACTTCATTGGTTCATATTTGCTGGTTCCCTTGCAACTAAGTCAAAGGAAAGTTACATACAGCAGGAACCAAGTGTGTTTTCCCCTATTTTTACTCCTTAACCTTCTTGTAAGCCAATAAATGATAGAAGCTATTTTGGTTTTATCTTGTAAGAGAGGCGTTGCAGATTTGCAACGTTAAAACCTACCTACCTGGCTACTCCACATATGTATTTCATGAGCATTTTTTAACTCAGAAGTACCCCTGAAGGACTTAGTTGTTCGTCCTTTTATCAAAACTTATTTTGAGCCTGAGACGGTTAAAAGATCCATTATTCAATGTTATATAAGGCTTGAGTGGGAACTGCCTGAGAAACCCTGATTGTAGTTCAGTTTCTGCTTTCACTTGTCTCTCTTCAAACCCCCCAACACACACACACACACACACACTTCCCTGCCCACTAGTAAAGTGGGCAGGGAAAACAGGTCTTTTCATAATGAGCCTTATGCATGTTTTAGCTGGCCATTTCTCAGGGCTCCTGGGACATTTTAAACTCCAACAAAAATCAGACTCAAAAATCAGTTTTAGATTACTGATTAACTGCATTCTAGGTACCCTTAATGTACAGCCACAATCAAGGACTAGGGTACTTTAGAGCATTTTTTGAACCAGCAATCTCCGGACAAACGGGCGGGGTACACCCTGGACAGATTGCCAGTCCATCGCAGGGCAACACAGAGACATACGGGACAAACAACCATGCACACACACTTACACCTAAGGACAATTTTAGAGGAATCAATCAACCTGACATGTTTTTGGACTGTGGAAAGAAAGCGGAGTACCCTAAGAGAGCCCACACATGCACAGGGAGAACGTGCAAACTCCTTGCTGAAAGACCCCAGGCCAGGATTTGAACCCAGCACTAACCACTGTGCCACTGTGCAGCCCGAGGTTCTAAATTCTGAGTTTACTTTAAACACTTTTGGTTAAAATGTGCAAAACCGAACTCCTTCCTTCACCTACTCACATGCATAGCTTCACCCCACAGTGATATTCTAATAAGTCTTTATTAAACAACTTTAACATAATCTCCATTTTACAGAAGTAAAAATGTCTCAAACCATCAAAATGTTCTAATAGTCAATGACTTCACTTCATAAAATACTTATTCTTTGCAACTGGATGACAGAACTTTGCCGACAGGTATCTTTTTCACTTTCACCACCCAGATGTTGACATGTTTCAGTCAGCTGACTTGTAATTACGACCGTGGCGACGTATTTCCACCCTCGTGTTGCAGTCAGGATTCTCTCTTCTTGGAGCTGTGTCAAAACAGATCTCAGTGAAGTGTTGATATGTTGCATCTAAAAGCCATCCGCGCTGTTTGACATGTTTTACATTTCTGCCTCATGTCTCACAAACATTTAACGCTGTGGAGCGATTATCCCGATGGTGACAGAGACCCTAAACTTTTACTCTTGGAAGAATATTTAGTTGATGCTGAAAATGACAGGCCCTCAGGGTGATGGAAAAGCATGCAGTGACCTTATTTTTAATGGTTTTGAACTGATTTAGAACAATGGGATTCATGGCCAAACATTGACTAGAGAGGTGTAGTTTGGAGTGTTGAGTGCCCAAACATGTTTTTTATTTATGCTAAAATTTTAGATAAAAGCCCACTGGCCTGGTAAAGATTTTCACCCCCAAAGGTGTTATGATTGCTTGTTTATATAGTAAACTGTCAGACCACTAATTTGAGACCATTTTTAGGTCAACAAGCCGATACTGGGAGCTACAACCAGGGGTTCAACCTGATTTTCTGGCTTTCAAATAGCCTAAACTGGACTCTAAAGAAAGCTTATCTAAGGGGGACAATAATCTGTCAGGTTGCCAGGTGGAGCAGAGTTTGACTGTTTTTCAGGTGATTCTGTGTGTCAAAAAGCTGGAGATTTGTCTTTAGTTGCTTTTGAGCTGTTGTTGGCACTTGGTGAAAGGTCTGTGGAGGCCGGCCAGTGGCCGAGGTTATTATACTGTGAGCTTCTATTAAAATGAGACAACACTTACAGACGTTACTTTCTCTGAAACAGACACAGCAAACAAACAGCGTGACCCGGATTCTACTGCAAGTTTGAACTGGAACTATTCCACCATTTGAAATGTTTATCTGCAGCGCTGATGAAAAGTTTAGAACTCTTTGAAGTTTTTCTATCCTTTTTTTCTTTGACCAAAAAATCACTGTAGGGCAAACACAAGCGGTCATGGTTAGATTATTGGAATCAAAAGACAGGCATAGCAGCACACATTGTATTATTTAAGTTACTTTTTACTGCATTGTGCAGCATGGTGGCACAGTTGAATTCTCTGTTGCATTGCAGCAAGAAGGTTGCTGGTTTGTGTGACAAACTTTTCATCTTTAACGTGAGGATCACAAAGTGAGGACATTTTGCCTGATCCTCACTTTGTTACAACACACAGAGCTCTACTCATTGGTTTTAGAGTGTATGGAGTGGATTAAGATTTAGTTAAGGTTAGGGTTAGGAATAGACTGGTAATGGCTATGGTTAGGGTTAGGCATAATCCAGTCACTAAAATAAATGTAAGTCAAGTTTTTCGACGTTCAAAATAAATTCAGTTCTTAATCTGAAGCTCTTTTGACGGCACCATTATCTTCAAGTCCATTTTTGGAATGCTGCCACAGGCTTGGCGCACCTCACTTTTAGAATTTTCCCACATTCTTCTTGACAGATGCATTCAAGATCAACCAGTTTGAATTGGAGATGTCAGAGCTCAACCATTTTCAAGTCCCTCCTGAGATGCTCTGTTGGGTTCAGGTCCAGAATTAGGCTCAAACTTTCTTGGTTCTTCACAGACCACCCTCGAATTTTCTTCATGTGGTTGGGTGTAGTCCTAATGAAATAGGAACCTTTCAGCCTGACATTGTACACGAATGACTGAAATACAAAAAGAAAAACAAGTTTTTCCAAAGGATTTTTATTAAAAGTTACAGACAAGAATATGTTTGATTGCAAATGAATGGAGCAACTGCAAAAGCAAACTGTCTCATGCAGCAGGCAGTAACATCCCTCCTTTGTTCATTTATTCAGTGAAACCCAGTGTATTTTCAATAAATGGATCTGATTGATATGGGCCAGGGGATTCTAGCTGAAATCAGATTAAATAAAAGAGGGGAGGTCTGCAGAGTGTATGAAACACAAGCTTTTAGATTCTTCTGGTCCCCAGGCTAAACTTTTTCTGTGCAGCCTGAAAACGGTTTCAGTTGTGAACGCTCCATATTTTTCTGCAGTTATTGTTTCTCCTGTCCCAGAAAGGCATCCACTCATAATCATGGTCCTGTCCCTGACTCAATCAATCAATCAATCAATCAATCAATCAATCAACCAACCAACCAATCAGTCAATCAATCAATCAATCAATCAGATTTATTTATAAAGTGCTTTTCAAACAAAGTGCTACTCAAAGTGCTTTACAAAATGACCCCAGATTCCCATAACAGGTTAAAGACATTAACAGACACATGCAAGCGCACACACACACACACACACACACACACACACACACACACACACACACACACACACACACACACACACACACACACACACACACACACACACACACACACACACAACTAAAAATTATATTTGGCTGAGTCCAGATGAGCCAAGTAAGGTAAGGCAAGGAAACACCATCAGAGGAGCCATCTGCCCCGGCAGCATCAGGTCTTCCACTCTAAGTCAGGGTGCTCAGTGGAGGGGGAGCATAGACCCCACCTATAGAGCGCCCAGGAAGCTACAGTCGACTACCGCTCCCAGGGCAGAGGGCCCCTACAGAGGAAACACTGGAATAAAATGAGTAAAAAATATAATAAAAGAGCTAATATAAATGACAAAAGTTAGAAAATAAGTAATAAATAAAATCATATAGACAGTAAAATAATAATATTAAATAATAAAACTGTGCTAAAATATAATAATATAAAACATGCAAAGGTCCTCTGGCAGCTCGTTCCAGAGGCGAGGGCCATAACACTGGAAGGACGCCTCGCTGTGAGTGTGTGTCCTGACTTTAGGGATGACCAGGAGACGCCTGCCAGAGGAGCGCAGAGGCCGCTAGGGTTCATATGGTAAAAGCAGTTCTGAGAGATAATGATTAAATAATAATGACTGAATTTAGCTCTGTGACTGGTTTCCTTCCACACATGATTTTTAGGGACTGACTAAATCCTTGACTGTAAATTAATGTTCCATTTTGCCTTGGCCCATAAAATGCCCTGAAACGGCCCTGGGTGTGTGACTGAGTTTTGAAGGTGATCTGAATTGTATCAAATGTATAAATATTACATGTGTATAACTTATTGTTTTATAAAACGTGTAGTGGTGATAAATCTACCAATATTTTACTTTCAAACACTTTGTTTAGTTTTCTTGTTTTTATGTGACTATTTTGCTGTCCTGTCTGTCTGTCATCTTCCTGCATCTCCTCTAAATTCTCCAGGAAATCTGCTGCCTGGATTCTTACTTTTTCACCTCATCAGTTACTTTTGAACAGATCAAAGGGATCTCCTGACCGCAAAGCGGAGTGCGCGTTTCGATGCTGCGTCAGTGAGGTGAAATCACAGCAGCACACGATGAGCGGAGCGCGTCAGGAACGATTAAAAGACAGAGTACCAGAGGATATAAACGGATATGAACGATCATGTGTTAATAATAATGTTTTGTCGCACCACCTTGAGAATTTACCGTGCGCTGGACGCAACGAGTGCACCAACGATCAGCGCTCCGCTCCACAGAATCCCGCTACGCTGAGTCCATAAATATTGTACTATAGGTAGAAACGGTATCTTTCCCTGAAAGTTATCTAGCCCCCATAATTCCAATCCCTGCTCCTGGATGAAAAACCAGACATTTTGATCAATGTAGGAAACCGCCCTGGACAGAGAGTGAAAAGTGGACATGTCCGGGAGAAAAAGGACGGATGGTCACCCGAAACCATTGGTGTTGACTTGAGGCAGCTGGGTGTTTAATTTAGCATACTGAAACACCTGTGCTGTCTCTGACCGGCTTTCTTAATTAAATTATAAAAGTTGTAATGACTACTGAGAAACGGTTCATTCTGAGAAAAGCGGGATTAACACGACATACAGTAAGCTTGGGCGCACCGCCTTAAATTAGCATGACCCAACCCACATCAATGTCAACAATATATAAAAAGTGGCCGAGATAATGCTAACCACAAAACACTGCTAGCCTGAGCTTCTGCTAATGCTAATTAAAACTACTACTCACGCTAGCTAGGGCTACTGCTAATGCTAGCCTGAGACACAGACCCAGACCTGAAGCCAACACGGAAGTGACAACAACTGCAGTTCCACCCTCATTTGCCAGGGGCTGGCACCAGGAGCAAGCATATTCTCATTGACTCCCATGTTAAAAATGCCAACTTCACAGCAGAATGGCAGAGGTAAGCAGAGGTATCCGGCTTCTCCCGTCTACCTGCCAGGAACAGCTGCTAGACGTAGGTGGTCGGCTGCTCCTGTTTCCCAGGGCAGCCAAGCCGCATGCGTGGCCACCAAACAAGGCTGTAGTCATCCTGGTTGCCTGTGAAGCTCTGTAAGGAAGACCACAAAATCACTGCAGTTCTTTGAGTTGATGCTGCTTCACTTTTGAATTGCTCAACTGCTTTTTTCTGGCTAAAAGTGCCCGAAAACCTCCGTTAGCGTATAGCTCAAGTAGTTCGTAGCTAGCCCCGTTGGCTCCAAGCTTTGTGTAGCTTTGGGTTAACTTGTAGCTAATCTCCCGCTGATCTCCAATCAATGCGGAGGAGCGAAGCATGAGCTCATGTGTGGCCCAGGCGCCTTGCGGCGATCAGTGTGGTCTGAGGCTGTGCTTGTGTTTTAACAGTCAATATTAGCTCCAAGTTTCATGTTATCTTCAGGTTAGCTTGTAGCTACATCTGTTCGGAGTTTATGGGTGTCAATCATTTGCTCCCATCCTTACAGGCCAACTCTCAGCTCCACGTCTTTTCCTATTTTTTGATTGTCTGTGTGTGACAGACGTGTGACACGGCAAAGATGGCGGTGGTATGAACTGCCCTTTTGGCTTCATAAATGTCTTTAGATAGTAATGGGTGAGGTTAGTCCATCTTTTTTAGATGTCTATCGATTAACGAGAGGTAAACAACAAAGAAGAATGTTGGAGAACCACTCATGCTACAGGATATATCGGGAATATCCAGACTCTGAATGCCAGATAGATCCAAAGCTTGTGGTCGTTGTCACTTCATGCATCATTCATCCACACTGTATCCCTCTTTGAAAACAAAGCATGAAAAACAACAGTTTTCAAGCTTTTGCACAGTACAATTAATGTGATAATGAGGTCTATATGCTGACTTTTAGCAGATTTCTTTGCAAGGTGGCCTTCATTTCTCCCCCTTGTCAGGAGACATTAAAAGAAGTGAAGAATATTGCAAACATTGATGTAAAGACGATCAACTCATTCAGGGTGAAACTAAATTGAACAGACACACAGACAAAGGCTGAAATAAACCTTTTAGTCTTTGATAGATTACAGTGTTTTAGATGTTCTGTCAGTGGCACGTCATGGTGGTTTGTCATGCTGAGCAGAAATGAATAATAGCAGATGTCTTCTTTTTGAGGAATGCCAACATCAGTGGGGATAATGTGTGGTAAGCTCACACATTAACATCATCTGTTTAAAGAAACCTCTGCTTCACTAGATAGTCCACAATGGAACATGACAGGAAATTTGTGAGGGAAACAAACGATTTCTAGCAGAGGTCACGTGCTGGCGTTGACCCTGTGATGACAGGAACACATGGAGCTCACCCTGAGTTCGCTGAGCAGTCCTGGCCCATGATTTATCTTTAAACCAGGAGGCGTCATTGAATTTCTTTCTCTGTCTCAGCTAAGCCATGTGTTTGGCACATATGTACTCAGTGCCTGGTCTGGTTTTGTGGTGAGTCTCCCTGGAATGAGATTACATTTGAAATTTTTTTCAGGCTGTTGTTAGTCTAACAGAGGTCATGTTTACATAAGTGGAGAAGCTGTTGACACGGCAGCCTCGTGTGGGCTAGCTGCACACAAAGCAGAAGGCAACTTTTGGTTTTTAATGGTTAATCCCAAGAATACCTCTCATTTGATATACAATTTAAATATAATTTATCAATCGCTTTTATATAAAAGTGGAATATGTGTTAGTTTTTAATTACCGTATATTTAGGTCAGTGCATTTGATTTTCCTCACACGTGTGTGGCACACACACATCTGATGTTTGGAAAGCTGAGTTATGTCAGATCATCCCTAATCAAATGTTGTTCTTTTCGGTCTTTGTGTACTCTAGATAGCTCAGTGCGTTCCCCACTGTTTTTCTTATATGTAACTGGTTAGCTGTTAGTTGATCCATGTGGTTTGTCTCTGTTTACCTGCTGCATGTCGACACTCTGCAGAAAAAAAAGGATGTAAACTTGCCTAAAGTTGTACCAAGCACAGATATGATGAGCAGTAAACATATCATGTCCTTAGAAACTAAACATTTATTAGTGGAGGAAAGTTAAATTTAGGGAGAATTACAAAGTTATTTACTCTGTGATGTCTTGGTTGGGTCACTGCATGCATCATTGTTGTTATTGCTAATGAAAAGGAGAATAGTGTTCACTGTATTTTTCTTTGTTTGGACATGAAAGGCTAAATATAAGAGCAGGTTTTTCTGATTCACTTTTTAAAAAGTGGAAAAAATAATTTTTTTTCAGGTCCTATCTTGTGCACGGTCCAAAATCTTTTTCTAAAGTTCGATTCACATGGCAGGATAATCATGCAGATTTTTAACCAGTCCTGCCCCTTTCAACAATCTTAAAATTGCACCCAATTACCAAAATAGTTTTAAGGATAGCATCTGTTAGTCCTGCCTTTTTTGGTACGTTAGGAACTTTCTTGTCCACTCAGAATCATGTTGGCACAGGCTCCGATCATAAATCCGGTTTTCCAAACATATTGGCTCGTCAGTGTCTGATTTTCGGGGACGAAGAACGTGCTGCCTGTTGAATGTGATTTTTAAGAAAGCAAGTAGCATGCTCCTCTTCCAAATAGTAAAATTTTTTACATTATGTTTTATTTCACATGTTTTGCATTTGAGCGGGGAATGTCAGTGAGTGAAAGTGGTCCTTGTGTAGTTTTTGCCGACTTCCTGCACACCACACACTGTAAGACCGAAACTGATAAAATCATGATGTTTTTTATCACTACGCATGGTCTCTCCTGCTTTAAAAACTATTATGAAAATCCTGCTGTGTGAACCGGACTTTCGGTTAAGTGGAGATGCTACATCGACCTTGTGTTGGTGACTGCCTGTCTGCTGGCACCGTGGGAGGCTGTTGGCTTGTACAGGGTGCACACAGCTTCACAATTAAAAGGAAATTCATTTATGACTACTACAATTTTCTAGGTGGTTCTGCATTTGTTTCCCAATTACTACATTTTACTGAAGTGTGTTGAACCTACAGTTACATCAATGTGTTTCATTTAACAGCATTAACCTGCAGGTCCTTCATCATCGCCACTACTCTCCTGATTGAGCTTGTGATCAGAGATCTGTTGATGTCTGTGTTTATAGCACGCACACACGCACACACATGCGTGCGCACACACACACACACACACACACACACACACACACACACACACACACACACACACACACACACACACACACACACACACACACACACACACACACCTAGTCTTAGATTTTATCTATCACACTAATATACTGTACATAAAATGACACAAGTACACATTCACTAAAAGATTAACAGTAATGAAACAAAACAAAGAAAGTATTTGTTTATTTTCTGGAATCTGTGCTAAACAGATATTGATAGTCTTTCAAGGTGCATCTTTTGCCTGCAAACTAGGCTTTGATTCTCATCATCATGCGTTGAATTTTTCATCAGTGAACATCCAAAAGGAGAAAAGGAAACACTGAAGATTTTGGCTAGTGGGATAGTGGATATAATGGAAATGATCTAACATAATTCAACCTTTCATACTTCTATAGTATATTATAATTTTCTTTACATAATAATTTGTAATGCTATTAAAAAGGTCTGCTTGCTACTTCTAAAGTATTTTGTTGCTCTGACCACTCAGACAGCTGGCTAATTAAATGTCCTTGTTATTGCGGCAGCTTGATATGTGTTGGGCTTACCACTGAGGTGTAGATGGAAGGAAAAACACCTCTCCAGTGGAGACGGAGATGCCAAGAAAGCTTGGCGGTGTCTCTGGGTGCTCTGTCTGAGTACTTCTCAACTGGCTGTGTGAGCAGATAAGGAAAAAGGCAAAAGGAGTGCTGCACACAAGCATGCACCCTGTTTCCTGGTCTGTTTTTCTCTGTGCAGCTGCAGGTCTGAGAGCTGACCATCATTAAGACATCAGAAACTGGCTGATGTGTTAATTGGAACCGTTTTCTAGAACATCTTCAAAGTGTGTCACACTGTGGCGTTTTGGCAGTGATTTAAGGAAATGTGCTATTACAGTTTAAATAGAACTTTACCTAATCTGTGCTGGCAGAGAGGAGATGCTTGTACATCACCCAAACCCTCCTTCTACTGACTGATGTCTCTATCTCCACACTG
Source organism: Nothobranchius furzeri (assembly GCF_043380555.1). Taxonomy (NCBI): domain Eukaryota; kingdom Metazoa; phylum Chordata; class Actinopteri; order Cyprinodontiformes; family Nothobranchiidae; genus Nothobranchius; species Nothobranchius furzeri. The sequence continues at coordinate 85,324,514 of NC_091741.1, forward strand.
ATGCATTAATCAAACATGAGCAGAGGAACCGAATGAATGTAACTCAAGTCAGATTTGATTAAGCCTCCTTACTTTTCATGCATCGACAAATTTTTCTTCAAATACTTTTACATCAAAACATTTTTTCAAAGATTCTTTTAGTTTAACAGAAACATTTTGTGACTATATTTTCTGCAAACTCTCTGATGCTGATGGGAAACAGCGTTCGGTTTAGAAAGTTCAAGCTGGTGGCATCTGACAGTGATTTGCTGAATCTCTGCAATTGCCTGATGGCTCCTCTGTGGCCATAGGGCACTGGAAACTGACCAATGGCTGTCTGCCGTGGTTCTGCTGTTGGTGATTACAGGTCAGCATGTCACAACATCATTGTTTTCCTTGTGAATAGATCAGCACAGCTACAGCTTCAGTTAGGCTTTCTCTTTTAACCAGGAAAATGATCTAAATTCCTGCCTTCTGAGTATTTATAGATCATCATTTCATCTTCAGTTACCAGTCAAATGATGAGCTTTGTACAGTTATCATTTTAGATGTTTTTATGTAAAACGTTCTATATTAGTGAAAGAAACTTCTGTTAAAGGCTTTACCATCCACCTGGCCCTTGACTGAAAAACAAATCTTAAACCTAATTTAATCAGGAATGCACTTATTATATGTGGTTGGTTTACCTGTTTTATGAGAAAAAGAAAAGCTGTATTATTTCTTTGTTTTGATTAAGGGAAGAAACACTCTAATACTTTAAAACACATCTGCTATTTTAACAAATCAAATACTTTAGTATTAAAATCACATCATAAATATAAAATTCTGTAAACTAAAGTGCATTAAAATTAAATGACATAAAAAAATTGAATGGCGGGTTTGTGCTTTATATCTGTGAAAGGCGCTATATAAATAAACTTTTACTCACTTACTTACCTGTTGTTTATCTCTGCCAGACTTGTACATTGTCTTAGAAGAGGTCTAAGATAACTTTGATACATAAAAACAAAATCATCAATCCAAAAACTAGCTAACTGCAGATTTGACAGTTTATTGTTTATTTATGTTTATTTATTTGGCAGACATTTTTATCCAAAGCAACATACAATTGTGAATCTATAGGGTATGTTGTGATCTCTGGAGGAAGCCAGAGAACCCGGAGGAAACCCACACATGCATGGGGAGAACACGCAACTCCACGCAGAAAGGCCGCAGCCGAGTGCCGAACCTGCAACCTTCTTGCTGTAAGGCAACAGTGCTAACAACTGCACCACCATGCAGCATAATATACAGTGGTGTGAAAAACTATTTGCCCCCTTCCTGATTTCTTATTCTTTTGCATGTTTGTCACACAAAATACGGTAGCGTGACTCTTGTTGCGAATGACCACAGTACCAATTCTGTACTGAAACAATTGCCCCTCGGGGATGATTAAAGTTTTTTTGAATTTGAATTGAATTTGAATTTGAAAATGTTTCCGATCATCAAACACATTTAACCATTAGTCAAAGATAACACAAGTAAACACAAAATGCAGTTTTGAAATGATGGTTTTTATTATTTAGGGAGAGAACTAAATCCAAACCTACATTGCCCTGTGTGAAAAAGTAATTGCCCCTGAACCTAACTGGTTGGGCCTCCCTTAGCAGCAATAACTGCAATCAAGTGTTTGCGATAACTTGCTACGAGTCTTTTTCAGCGCTATGGAGGAATTTTGGCCCACTCATCTTTGCAGAATTGTTGTAATTCAGCTTTATTTGAGGGTTTTCTAGTATGAACCGCCTTTTTAAGGTCATGCCATAGCTTCTTAATAGGATTCAGGTCAGGACTTTGACTAGGCCACTACAAAGTCTTCATTTTTGTCATGACTCCCATCCTTCACCCTCCTCTGCCTCCTCATTTAACCTTCATTCAGCTCACCTGGTCCCTTCACCAAGCCCTGTTTCCCCTAGCAACCACAATCAACTCCATTCTTCTCACCTGTTCCTGACATCAGCTTCATCCACTTCACCTGCTCCTGACTCCTCAGCTCATCTCACACACCTGCTTCCCCTGCTATAAAAGTACCATCCAGCTATCCAGTCTCTGCCAGATTATTACAGCCCTGCCAGTAAATTCTCCAGCACTCCAACTTCTGCCTGCACCATAGATCCTGACCTCGTTTCTGTTCCTTGACCTACCCAAGTGCCTGCTCCCTGCCTGGATTATTTTCTCTGCCTCTGACTACCTGGATTCTCGACCTCAGATAATTCTCTGGATTCTGCCTCCTGCCTCATTGTAGCATTCACTGTAGCATTCACGGATCTATCTGGTTTTGACCCTCGCCTCCTCTCCGACTGTCTCCAGCCTCACCATCCTCTGGTAACTCTACAAAAATAAAAGACTTTTTTATATACTTTAACTATGTTTGGCATCATTATGGGTCTTCTGAGTTCGGTTCGTGACCATTTTGTTGTTCTTCAGCCATTCAGAGGTGGATTTGCTGGTTTGTTTTGGGTCATTGTCCTGCTGCAACACCCAAGATCGCTTCAGCTTTAGTTGACGAACAGATGGCCGGACATTCTCCTTCAGGATGTTTTGGTAGACAGTAGAATTCATGGTTCCATTTATCACAGCAAGCCTTCCAGTTCCTGAAGCAGCAAAACAACCCCAGATCATCATACAACTTCCACCATATTTTACTGTTGGTATGATGTTCTTTGTCTGAAATGCTGTTGTAGCGGAATATAATTGGTATATTCTTACACTTTTATTAAGGTCCAGAGAAATCACTGATCCAAACCTGCGCTGGATCATTAATCTTTGGACCGGGCCCTTAGAATCAAAAGAGGTTGTTTTTACTACAGGGAATTTTATTCAAACACCTTGTATTGAATTAGAGACAAGAAGAGAGAGAGAGATGTTTACCCAGGGCCCACTGCAGGGAGGGGCCCTAAGACAGCTTTGAATAAAAATGTTTTGTTGATGATTTTCCTCCCAACTTACTTAATGTCTTAATAAACTTCCCTTTACCTGGATAAAGAGGTTAAGAAACTGAATTTCGCCTTAAAAATAATAACTGAATAATCTCTGAGGCATCCATCACCCCTTAAAAATGTGCAAAGTGGTTTAGTCCACACCAGCGGCCAGGGGCTGCACGGCCGCATGTACAGCTATGAGACATCGCAGATGCCGACAGCCAGAGCTGGAGGCAGGAGAGTCAGTCATGTCTTTTCCCAAGAAAAGGAAATCTGGCTTCCAGAAAAAAGAAAAGAAGGAGAAGGAGAGAAAGTTAATTGAACAGAAGCAAGTATTGACTAGGTTTTTCAAGAAGGAAGGTGATCACAGTTTTAGCTGATATTAGCTAGCTCTCAGAAGATGCATTCATGTTAGGTGTTCAGTATTAAACACCTTTAGTTTCACCATCAAGATCAAATATAAATTAATTAGTGTTATCAGTGAAAACACTAATTAATATATATACATGTATATATATATTAATCAGAATTATTATCGCGGGTGGCCGCCGCCAATTAATTTGCGGACCTTGCAGTAAAAACAGGTTCACTCTGTGTGGATATTTCTGCTCCTTCCCAGTCATGGACCAGGACAAACTTGGTATCGATGGATTCGTGGTAATCTCAGGAATGTTAAGCTGCCACTGTTTTTCGTATAGCATGATGACATTGGTGTTAGAGGATTGTTATTGACTTGGTTAGATATTTTAAGCCTATTTTAAATTTCTTTATAATTGATCTTGAAAACGAACAATCTTATAATTTGGCTGATAATGCAGGGATTATAACATTTAGAGTACATTACATTCACAGAGAGAACCTGGTTTATTTCATGTCATATGTATTTAATATATCAATATATATCAGTATTAGCAAAGCTTAACATCATGAACCACATGAGCTTGACATCTGATATATATATATATATATATATATATATATATATATATATATATATATATATATATATATATATATATATAGAGAGAGAGAGAGAGAGCCATGCCCCGATGTGGGGGCGGGGGTGCGCGGCTAAATAAGTTTGGGAACCACTGATCTACAGGATGCAATTACAGAGCATTTTTGGAGAAGTTTGTATTGGACTGAGGATATTTTGCACACTACCTGTGACTGTTGCTGGGGGTGAACGGGCTTTTAGCAAAACTGAAACTGGTGAAAAATTATTTGAGATCAACAATGTCCCAGGATAGACTGAACAGCCTAGCTCTTCTTTCTATTGAAAGCCAATTAGCGAAAGGATTGGACTTTAAAGATCTCATAAGTGATTTTGCTAACATGAAGACCCGTCAGTGGGCATTTACTGGAAAATAAATTCCAGGATTTTTGTTTGAACACATTGTTGGCAAATAAAAATAATTATATGTGAAGTCTGGGCATTTCACTTTTATTATGCTGGCATTTGTATTTGCTCAATATAGAGGTTAAACTAAGATCATATTTATTATCTTGTCTTATAGCATGACAAAAAATGTATAAGAGAGATATTAAACAATTGAGCATGGGGGCCCACCTAGAAGACTTGTACCTAGGGCCCAGAATTTGGTGCTACGCCCCTGACAATGTGTCATCTGTTAACCTTATGGGGATCAGTATGTCTAGCTCAGTTAGGCCAAAGTCTTGTTATTCATTAAACACATAAATCATAACATTGTGATTTCACAGATCACCTGATTATTATTGACCAACAGTTGTTTTGATTAGCTTTATTAGAAATAAAGTTCTTTGATTAACTAATGAAAAGTGTTCTTCGTCCTTCTTCTGTCTTCTTTGCTGGAATGTAAACATCAGAAGCAAGTGCACGACCGTGGCAATTCATGCACACTGTCACTGTGTCAAACGGCAGCTGTTAAGGGCAGAAATGGCATGTTCATAACGCTACACTGTGTTACTTCTGCGCCAGATGTAACGGGACATTTGTCTTCCAAAAAGTTCAACTTTTGTCTCATCAGTCCACAAGGTATTTTCCCAAAAGTCTTGGCAATCATTGAGATGTTTCTTAGCAAAATTGAGACGAGCCCTAATGTTCTTTTTGCTTAACAGTGGTTTGCGTCTTGGAAATCTGCCATGCAGGCCATTTTTGCCCAGTCTCTTTCTTATGGTGGAGTCGTGAACACTGACCTTAACTGAGGCAAGTGAGGCCTGCAGTTCTTTAGAAGTTGTCCTGGGGTCTTTTGTGACCTCTCGGATGAGTTGTCTCTGCGCTCTTGGGGTAATTTTGGTCGGCCGCCCACTCCTGGGAAGGTTCACCACTGTTCCATGTTGTTGCCATTCGTGGATGATGGCTCTCACTGTGGTTCGCTGGAGTCCCAAAGCTTTAGAAATGGCTTTATAACCTTTACCAGACTGATAGATCTCAGTAACTTATGTTTCATTTGTTCTTGAATTTCTTTGGATCTTGCCATGATGTCTAGCTTTTGAGGTGCTTTTGGTCTACTTCTCTGTGTCAGGCAGCTCATATTTAAGTGATTTCTTGATTGAAACAGGTGTGGCAGTTATCAGGCTTGGGGGTGGCTACAGAAATTGAACTCAGGTGTGAAACACTACAGTTGGGTTATTTTTTAACGGGGGGGGGGGGGGGGGGCAATTACTTTTTCACACAGGGCAATGTAGGTTTGGATTTAGTTCTCTCCCTAAATAATAAAAACCATCATTTCAAAACTACATTTTGTGTTTACGTGTGTTATCTTTGACTAATGGTTAAATGTGTTTGATGATCAGAAACATTTTGTGTGACAAACATGCAAAAGAATAAAATCAGGAAGGGGACAAATAGTTTTTCACACCACTGTACCTTTAATGTCGGGTAGGCATCTGTATTCTGGTGTCGGATCAATATATTGCTCCTGGGTTCATGAAATAGAGTTCACATGAATGAAAATGTTGTAAACCCCTCTTAGGAAAATGAATCAATAGTTTATAAAGTACTCGTTTGGTTCATTTCCCCTCTGTGGCGGGTTCATTGACTATTTCACACACTTCCTTACAAACATGTCAATATGTGGTTGCTGGTGGCTTCTTATATCCTGAAACACAGTCAATACAGGGCACTGAGGTCTACTGATGCAATAATCAATAATGACTACATTATTGTGCCAGTGAAGTGCATCTTGTAATGCAAATCCATTTGCATGTTTCTGTATTTGATGCTGATGCAAACAGCTGTTTATGTTCTATTCAGAGTTGAGAGTTATCAGCGCAGATCAGATGTAATTGGAATCTATTTAGGGAACGTTAGTCCTTTATTACCATGAAGGTGTGTTTGAAAATGAAGGGACAGGCTGATATTTTACCTTTTATTGTAAAGATTTTGTAACACCAGGCACCATAAACTCTTGAAACTCTTGAAAAACCTCAGAAATACCACAAATGTAGTGTTTGTGGGTATCTGGTTAGAAAAGACGATTAAAGCCTCTGAGACCTCCTTCCTTATGGGGTCAGTGCAGTCGTCACAGACTTGGCCTCTTAACTGGCCCTGACAACATGATAACACTCTACAGGTCCTTTGGGCAAAGAGACAGGAGAGGTGGACTTCAGTGACGTAAGAATGGGGGAAAGAAATCATCAGGGTCCTCTGTGAAGTTGGATAATCAACGTCATGCAGAATGTTGACAAATGTGTTGTTTTTGACATTTGCTCTTTTACTCACTTCCTGACTGTACACATGCTGAAGATTCTTTTTCAACAGTGTTTATTAGATTGAACTACTTAGAAAAAACCTCAAGAGTGAATGGGTGTTTTAGATTTAATTTTAAGTCAGTGACAGTTTAGGTCATATATACACGTAGCCATGTTTTTGTAAAATGGTCCCAAAATGAGTTCCTGATTAGGTATGTATTCTGTTCAGGATTTACCAACCATCAAGTACTCATCAAGGAATCATTAAAGAATCACAGGAAAATAAATCTGATGTGGGGTGGGTATGAAGCTTAGGTAATCATTAATCCATCATGGTTCCCTGATTTGTGACTCACTAGTTACTCAGTAGCTAAGCATTATTGTAAAGCTCATTTCATTACAGTTACCAAAGGTTTTCTACAAGGACTCGGTTCTTATTGTTCATGTTGAAGAGCCGTTCAAAAGACCCTAACCCTAACCTTTATTTAACCAGATGAGTGGACTGGGAACTCATTCTCATTTACAACGATGATCTGGCCAAGAGGCCGCAGCAACAGAAAATAGTTAGTTTTACACCAAAGAAAAGCAGATAAGATAAATACATACAAGATCAAAATAAGATAAAACAATTAGAAATAAAGACTGTTCTCATATATAATATGCACAAGCAATCAAAACAGACTTAAAGTAATCTTTAAATATTCAGAAGCACATTGATCAGAAACTATTGATTGTAATGAATTATTGAAGGTAGATAATGGAATGTAGGTAGTGAGCTTTAGTGATTTTTGAGGAAGAAAAAAATAGAAGAAAATATCATTTCTATAGCGCCTCTCAAGATAAAAATCACGAAGGTAAAAATGACGATTTGGGACACCCCAGCGCGTCAGGAGACGATGATCAGGGACACACTGATGACGCACCGTCCCAGAGCGTCGGTATCCGACACCGGTGGTGAGACGGACATTAGAACGACTTGTAAAATACTTAACCTTCCCCTCACCCCAATCCTAACCTTAAAGTCACAGTTACTGACCTTAAGGTTAGGACTGGGATGAGTGGAAGTTTAAATAGTCGAATAATGTCCGTGTGACCGCGGGCGTCAAACACTGATGCCAGCGGAGCAACGTGTCCCTGATCGTCCTCTCCTGATGCGCAGGGGCATCCCGAATTGTCATATATTGACGCTTGGTCACACACGTCATATTTAGACGCTTTGGGTGTGAGAATGTGTTGCATTCAAGGAAGAATTGCATGAACATAAAAGGGTGTCATCCGCATAAAAATATACATGAGAACTGTCAACAGTGTGAACAATGTTATTAAGATTTTGAATAAGGTTGGGCCCAGTATCGACCCTTGAGAAATGCCCATAAATGGAGGTACAGGAGCAGATTGGTAACCCTCTGTTCTCACTGTTTGTGTATGACCCAAGATATATGTCACGGATGCTTGAGAAAGTCCTATATGTTTGAGCTTGCTAAGTAAGATGTTATGGTCTACAGCGTCATGGGCTTTAGCCAATTCAACAAATACAGCCACACAATATTTCTTATTGTCAATGGCACTTATGATGTCATTTAGTACTTTAAGTGTTGCAGACACACATCCATGACCAGTTCTGAAGCTGGACTGCATGGAGGTAATAATACTGCTGGATTCCAGTTAGTGAGTTAGCTGTTTGTTAACTAACTTTTCAATGACTTTAGAGAGGCAAGACAAGATAGAGACGGGCCTTTAACAGCTTAGGTCCACATCACTAACACACATCCATGGATGTGGCATTACTAGGTGGTAGACAGTAACCGTCGTCATTAGTCTGTAGTCTTCTACTAGAGCGGTAATTGAGCTTAAAAAATTAAGTGTGTAAACACAGGTGATGTCTTACATGTGAGGTCAGATTGTTTTTGTTACGGTCAGTGACGGTGTGAAACCTAAAACCCTAGTTATTTACATCCTACAAGCAAATGCTGACGATGGAAAATTAGCAAATCTCCACTTTGGCCAGAGTTTTTGAAAGAATCGTTTTTGATGCCTTTTATCTTCATTTTTGTGCAGCTGACAGGCCAAACTGTGAAAAATCACATGGCATGTGTACATGGTCTCAGATTCTTTTTAACTCCACAGCAAAACATCAAACTGTTTGCAGAGCTTTACAGTCTAACATTAATTCCTCTGTGGTTTACTGACCACCTCACACGAGAGAGGATTTACTCATGCAGTGTTTCTTTGCATGGACACACGGCTGTTCCTTTATCACCATGTAGACAAAAAAGGTAAAGAAGAGAGTTTCTCTTTGTACTTTGAAAGAGAATGAAAAGAAAATGTCACCTCAGGCTTAAAGAAGCTAACAGCTAAAAGTTCACCCTTCATCAGCGTGCGATGTTCCAGTGATGGGAAAGCTATGACCCAGATGGTACATTAGCCTACGGGCTGGTGCACTTACTTTGTTCCCAGACTGAGACAAAGCTAATGTGGCTGAAGCTGTACACTTAACGGAGTAATCCTGAAGGATGTTTTGGCTCATTGACAAGGGGATTGGGATTAAAAAACGAGGTGAAAAACTCTACAGAAACTGTGCTTCTGAGGTTTCTACAGAGCAGGGGAAGTTCAATCCCAAACACGTGCTCAAATGAGGGGAAACTGTTGGCAGATCGTGCAACCGCTGGTACTTAGTGTCACCCCCCCCCCCCACACGCAATCCCTCCCCCCATCCTGTGTTTGTGCTGCTCCTGTTTTCATGACCACTTCAGTGATCCGTTGCCACTGAGAAGTTGTTGGTGTTAACACAGCTGAGGGAAATTACTCAGACTGCTGTTTCTCCTTCTTACCTGGCTCCAGGCTCTCCTCACTTGCAGGAAGTTTTTGTTGGTCACTTTGGATGCAGACCTCTGCAGAAACTTTCTCTTAAACACATAAACACAGCCGGAGTGCAGTAAAGCAGCTGTGGTACCTGCGTCCTGTCACCACAGCCTCTTAAAAGACACGAGACCTGTAACGTTAACGACTTCATCAGCCTGTTCAAGCAGAAAATATTCAGTCGTTCAGATGTTGGTTAGTTTATAGTAAAAGTCCCAGCTCAGAATATCACTTTACCTGGAAGTTAGTTAGCGGGGGTGTCATAAATAACCCTGACTGGCACCTAACAAATGAAGGTGCATAACATTAACAAGCGTGCAATTTACATGAACTTGAGGAAAATATGATAATTTAATTCACCTGAGAACACACTCTGTCACTGCTCAACGTGAGAAATCCCAGCACCTCTCAAACGTTGGTGAGTCTGGATAAAGTTAGTTTTCTCCTAAGAACATGTTTGTGTTCTTTTTTTGTCCCTGTTTTTCTAAGCCTCTAAAGTAAACAATGAGCCTGCAGCAGCTACTCTAAACGTGTGTGTGTGTGTGTACCTGTTTAACTATCCTATATAGGACCAAAACTGGAATATTCACTAATCTTCTGAAGACCGATAAGCCTTATTAGGACCAAAAGCTGGTCCTAATACGGCGGACCCCTTGTTTTAGGGTTAGAGGTGAAGTTTAGAGGTAAGGTGTGAATTAAGTTTTTGTTACAGTTAGGTTTAGAAATGCACTGGTTAGGGTTTGGGTTAGGCATAAATGCAGTCATTTAGATGAATGGAAGTTCTAATATGGATAGAAAAGCAAACTTGTGTGTGTGTGTGTGTGTGCTTATTTTGCTCAAACACAGAGAAAAGTATTTCTTAATGATTTCATCAAATTCATCAGGAGTGATTTCAGATTGTTGTTGTGTTCAAGTGATATTTTTGTAAATCTGATGAATGTTTCAAACACCCGTTGTCAGATCAACAAAGTCAAATCAAAAGTTCATTAAAATGTTCAAACATTAATTGTTCCTTCAGATAGAATGTTGGTAGATGTTTATTTTCCTGAATTTATTGAACATTTACTGAAAAGTGTAACTATTGTTGAAGAAAATTATAGGAAATCTTTGATTAAACTGTTAGGACTCGTCTCACAGCTTTACTTTAGACCAGGGGTCAGCAACCTGTTCCCATCAAAGAGCCATTATTACCCGTTTCCCACAGCAAAGAAAACACTGGGAGCCACAGCAGCCGCGGCGTTGTGGGCGGGGCCTACCCTCAGACAGCAGAGAGCTGCTCACAACAGGTGCCAGCAGCCAGTACCGGTCGCTCGTGTACGTCAAAGTTATCTTTCATAAGACGATAATCAATAAAACGATTTATATAAAGTGGATCCAGAACTTGTAGCCCGTCTCTGCCTACAATATTTTGATATGTTTCACCCTGTTGGTGGTTTTACTGAGCAGATGCCCCTTTTGTCATACGTTTCTTTTTAAAACATGTTTAGACTGTTCAGAATACAAATCCAGGCTCTGTCACATTTGATTGTTGTAATTAAACTTTGTTGGTGGGGAAGGTCAGAAAAGGATCCGATCATTTTGTTTTTCCCTCATTTACAGTGATGGAGATAACGGCGCAGTGCGTCTGGAGCTGGTGTTAATCAAGTTAAATTTTATCTCTTTGCAACAATTTTCACAAGAAAACAGAACAGTTAAAAGCAGGGCTTGCGTTGCGTTGACCGGACAGTTCCCGTATTTGACTATTTATTTTGACGGAGAAAGAATAGAAAGAATTACCCCGACGCATGCAGACGAACTGACATTTTATTCGTTACGCACATCACAGATGTAGCTAAATCACTCAAGAAATGATTCCCATCTGAACATCTGAGATGGACACTGCTAAGCGCAGCTCACTGTCAGCGCGTACGTACGGTCCACAGCGAGCTGAAGATGTGGAGAGGGGCTTGGAGCGCGTTGCAGAACCAGAGCGCATGCAGGAAGATTCCTCCGACTGAAGCGAGATTTGTCACTTAGAAAATGTTCCCTGATTGTGAAACTTTGGCTGAATAGCGCTTGTTCCTGTCTCCAATGTGGCGACACATCCAGGAGCCGTCTGAGGAGAATCCCAGAATCTCACATCCTCTTCAGCTCAGAAAGCGCCCATATGATTACACACAAGCGTGACGCGTCAACCCGGTCTCACAGTAGACCGGGTTGGAACTGGTTTACGCAGACAATCTTTACATTTAGAATTGGCATACAGATGTAAAATTAATGCAGTAAAATATAAAGCTTTTTATTTACATATCCATTCATTATTTTACAAGCACAGAGAGCCGCATCAGATGGATGGAAGAGCCACATGCGGCTCCAGAGCCGCAGGTTGCCGACCCCCACTTTAGGCCTATTGCTCACCAGACTACAACTGAACTAGTTGGAGAAATATAGCCATGAGAAAAATATGAAAACTGAGTTAGTGACAAGACTTTTGCAAATGTTTTATTCTTTTTTGCAAACCTTTGTGCAAAAATGTTATTTTTCCTGGTGCAGTCTAGTCACAGTCAAGTTTTTTTGTTGTCTCCAGTTGGTAACCGTTGTAAGCCAGCCTCTCACTTGAATTTTGTGGCTAAATTGTGAACATCTCTCCCATAGGACTTAAAACAAATATTTGAGAAATTTGCAAATGTAGTTTTTTTAAAATTCCTTTGCAAAGTTTTTGTCCCATCAAACTTAACATGTGTGAAAAACGTCAGCATTGGTGGATCTTTTGTGATGTCAGTGGGAGTGTGTGGCAAGAAACAACATATTTAATAATAATAATATAATTTGGTTGTTTTGCATGTTTGGAGGAGGATTAAGTGAAGCAGATGGATCATTCTTGCTATGTGAATGATAGTTCAGCCCGTGGGAGGCTTGATTAAAGGTTTTATAGGGATTTAGTCCGTAAACGACTGTGAAATACAAAAGATGATAGGAAGCGACCAGACTCTCCGAAGAAAGCCTGGACTCCTGCAGCAACAGACAGTTTGTGAGGCTCATTTAGTTCACGGTAAGTCCTTGTGACTAAGTATTTGTTAGAGAAGAAGGTGGTATTTTAAATCCATGGAGTCGTGTTGTTTTCACATTTTGATTCAGGCGTCTCAAGCCGTGATCATTATAATAATAAATAAAGAAATAAATAAGGACGCAGTTTAATGACGACTTACCCAGCTTTGCAGCTGCATTGAGGACTTATCCGTTTTCTTTGGCCGTCACCCTTAGATGATGTAAACAATTCTGTGACTCTGCTCGTCGAAGCCAACTGCTGCTATTAGCATGAACACAGTTTTCTGTTTTCAGAACAGTTTGGCTCAACTTTCCTTAAAACCAAATAATCGTAGGCCTCCAGACGTTTGAAAGTCTTTAATTTTTCATGAGTGAAGGATCCAGGGCTTTCTGTTGAATTTGAATAAATATCTCCCCAGCAGATGTGTAAAAAAACACTAACGAATCGGACCAACGTTTTCCGTCATCTCAGAGCTCATATGGACTTTTAGTAGCTTTAATTTTGTCTTCAGTACAGAATTTAAGCTTCTCTCTAAATCTCCTCATGTCTTAGATGGTAAAGTGGTGATATATCGGAGATTTAGCCGGTAAACTCTCTTAAACGTTTATGTCACGTATTGATAGCAGGCCATTTTGTGTTCGTTTTTGCCACCCAGCCACTTGTGCATGATTAGCATACAAAGATTAAACAAGATGTACGCAAAGATCCTCCTATATGACTGTTTTCTTAAAGGAGTTACAGAAGCAGATTGGGAACCTATTTGAACTCTTCTTTCTCTGGGAGCGAGCAACCAGGAGAAATGTGACACAACTTTAGAAGGGGTTGTTGAAAAAATGACAAACAGACATAACTAACACACTTTATGACTTAACTGTAACAAGAATGATACCATATGCCTTTTTGGCACAAAAAGCCAAATATAAAACTTACAAAAATGCAACATTTGCCTCGTGGACCCTTGTTGTTATGAATGGTTAAACACATTCAACATGGAGCAAAATAAATAAATAAATATGAAAATAAAACTGGTGGGTCACATATTAACATGACCCTCTCTAACCCTAACCCTCACCAGCTGGGGTGTAAGGTGAAACTGTGCAGCTGTTCCTGAAGTTGGGGTCACCGGAAGCTACACAGGGGGTCTTGAGATGATTTCCAGAAATCTAAATAAAATAGTAAAGCAACTGCTGAAGCTATGATTCTAGTATAATGGTTACAAAAACTCAACTAAATTGTCATAACGCAATAGACGTGAACTTGATCTGAAGCATTTTTCTTTGCTCCCTTTATTATTTAGTTTTTTAGCATGTTTGTGTCGAACCCGGGGTGTTGCATGTCTGCACATTTGGTCTGAAGCTCAAACATTTGAGAACCACTTAAATAGAGTATTAATTAAAAAAAACAATCAAAAGTCCAACCAAACTAAACCAACGCTATGCAATGAAAGTACAGAAATGGAGAAACTTTGAGGCCTTTTGGAAACTCATGAATTTCCCTGGCCCAGTGAGATGCTGACAGAGGAGATTCAGAGAAATCTTCACAGCTGAGGAACGACCAATCTTTTCTGTCTTTTAGGTCAAAATATTAGTTACAAACACAATAGTCCATCAGTCCATCCATCCATCCATCCATTTACCCGCTTATCCACTCAGGGTTGCGGGGAGGGGGGGGGGGGGGGTACACCCTGGACAGGTTGCCAGTCCATCACAGACAAACACAATAGTTTAAATGAGAATTTAACATATTATTAATATTGCTTGATTAATTTAAATATTGAATAGTTTGTTATTGTCTGATTTGAGTGTATTTGATCTGGAAACAAGATAAAAATGCCTCCCCACTGAAACATGTAAAAGCTGCAGATTCATTTGTTTCCATGCTAAGGACAGAATTAGATTGCTCGATTAAACGCGACAATAGGAGGTAACGTTGAAAGTGACAAAATTAAATATGAGTTTTAAAACTTTTTAATGATCTTGGATGCTGCACTCCTCCCACCAAATCTTGGCATAAACACTACACACACACCCGTTTAATCATCTTATTACTGAATAGTGGCATAATCCATTCTCATGCTTTATATAAAATACTGCTACACGTGTGCTTCATTTCTAATCCCAGCCTCCTCTATAGCTCTAGTCAGCGGAGCCCAGGTGGTTGAGTGACAGCAGTGAGCTGGGTTACATCCATCAGTGTGGGTTTGTCGGCACTTCTGTGGGCTATGTTGGTGGTATTGTGGGGGAGCCAGCTGCAGTTAAGGCTTCTATGATGTGGTAGGAGTTGATTCTGGGACTTGATGCCAAGAGCAATCCAGATGTTACTCCCCCAGCTAGTTTGGGAGGAATTCATGTGGTGGGTACGAGGATGGAGGTACATCAGCACAGAGCAGCGTCTAATCTAATTGGGGGAATCTTGTTGTTTAACAGGACCTAAATTCAGTTTGTGAATGTCTTTGGCACAAATGTTGCTGATAGATTGAAAGCCAACGTGCCATTTCTCCATTACTCTGATTGTCTGTTTTGGGGAGCTGGTTGGCAGAGCTGGAGCCTTCTCCACAGCCAAACCTTGAACTCCCAAAAGGGGCGTCTGTCCCACTAGCAGCTCTTGGTGCCCAGCTCCAGACTGTAACTCTATAGCCTCATTGTAATGCTCCATATCCCCCTGGTGACCTCCAGCCCAATTACACAGCTGACCCAGGCTTGATGATATAACCTTGGGCGTCTTTCAGAGTCTGCTGGGGCTCAGGGGTGGACCTCTTGTCTATCATGACATGTCAGCTCTGTGCGTTAACCAGACACTTCCTTGAGTGGTCCCAGTGAGCGTTGGGAATGAAGGGTGGCTCCAATGCAAGGCAAAGCACTTTTCCACATCAAACGTTTTTTATTTTCATTTTTTTGTGGAATGAATACGCGTAATATTACTTTAAACATCTCATCCACCAACAAAACAAAAACAGATGAATAAATAACTATAAAGATAATGCACATATCCCATTCTAACAAGATAAACATGGTTGATCGAACTTGGATGTCATCTTTGCACGCTGCAGTTTCCTAGCATGCCCAGCAGCTGCAGCATATTAATGTGCAGCATGCTTAGTATGCACTATAAACCCTGGAAAGGCAGGCTGTCACTGCTGAAGTGTTCCCTAATGGATGAGGAGTTGATTTACATTTCCAAAGGCACAAAGGAATTTCTGCATATGATTCAGCTGAAGGTAAAGGTTAATGGTTCATCAGGTAAACACGTTGCTGCTTTACGAAAGTTTCAGGCCAGAACCAGTACTTGGGGCTTAGCAAAGCAACTGCAGCTTCTACCTGTGTGTTTTAGTGTCACAGAAGTTTATGCAATTATTATTATTTTTTGCCAGAGTCAGTCGGTTAAACCTATTCATGGCTTTTGTGACTGCTGGTTAGCAGGACAAACATTCATGACTAAGTGTGATGAGACCAAAATGTTTTAAAAGCACAGAAAATATCAATGCAATGCAAGTTAGAATAAAACACAATCCAAAGAGCAACAAAAAAGAGTGGAAAGGTTCTGAATGACCAATAACAAGCAGTGAGATGAGGTTAACTTTATTGTTCATCCTTAACATTTGATTTCTAGGAGTTTCTGGTAAATAAATCTGCTTTTGTCACTTTTGTTGTGTGTTGAAGAGTTTATTGTCCTCACCGATCTCACTCTTAATAACGTTGTGTCATTCAAGTTGTTTAATTTTACTAGGTCATCTGATTTTCGTCTTACTTTCTAGCTTGTGTGTTAGTTTGTCAGATTGTTCTTTAAAGATATGATGACTGCAAATTAAATTATTTTCTCCTCTCATCAACAGCTAAACAGTCATTTAGACCTGACGTTTGCACTTGCTTCAGCTTTTAGCGGACATAATATTAGAGGCAGTGAACCTGTAAAGCAAACCGTTTACTACAAGGGAAAAACACAACATAATTTACCCTTGTACAAGTTTTGAACATAAAATTTCTTCAAAAGTATTCTTTCATTTGGATTTTGTTTGCATTTAGAATATAGCTTCCATTGACAATTTGCATAATTTCCCACAATTAAATCAGCTGTTTATGCAAAAGGTCTATTATCACCAACATTCCATGTATATAATAATAATAATAATAATAATAATAATAATAATAATGATAATAATAATAAATTAGATCAGGTTTCCACCTTCTTTCACCCTCATGCTTATGTTCTCCAACTTCTTTAAAACATCAGTGTTTCAGATGTTTGCTGGGAGTTTGGTGTGGCTCTATGAGCTACATAAACTTTGGTATTGAAGCTTTCAGACACAGTGAATGGTTAGGGTTATTCTTATGGACTTAAAATCAAGAGGTTTTAACCTGATTTTAGCAAAATTCTGATTATTTAGCTTAGTTTAGTTTGAACATAGAAGAAACCATTAGAAAACACATTTAAATAAGGACTATTTTTGAGTAATAACTCCCAGATTTTTCTTAAAGAAATTCTTATTGATGTTTTTTATATTCACACATATAGACTATACTGAGTTTTCTAACCAACAGTACATGAAATCAGAATAGTTCATCTTTGACTTCCCTTTTGAACTTAAGCAATTTTGTAAGTTTTCCATAAAACTCTGTGACATTTTACTTTAACTTCTATCAAATCTGTGCATCTCAGGAGAAACAACGTTTTCTCAGACAAAACAAAAAATGCATTTTCACAAGGAAAAAATGACAAGACAAACTTTTTTCTTAAAATAAGATTTTTAATATTACTTATTATCATAAAGATATATTTACACACTTTACAGAAATAGAAAATAAAAACACAAAGCTACGCATGAAAGGAAAAAATAAAATAAGTACTCCAAGAGCTAAAGCTTATCTTTTATAAATTAGAAACCAAAGGTTCAAATATGTACACAGTATTTCAACCATTTCTGATACACTTGTTTTATTCATTTATTTATTTATTCATGTCATTTATTTTTGCCCAGTTCAACATCGAAACAGAGACAGGGACTGTACATTTGGCCTGGTGAGTAATATGAGCACACACCATGAACAGAAGAGAAGTTTTAGAATTAATACATTGTCGTTCCAATGGTATCTGCTTGAGTAACACTGTTGTGAAGCTATGTGGGAGCTAACAGAATGGATTCCTATGATTGTTTTGAATATGACTTTTCTTGGACGCAGTGGTTACAAAGATGGTGGATGTGTCACAATCGAGGCAGGAAGGGAGTGGTGGTGGTGGTGGTGGTGGGTGGGTGGGGGGTGCGCAGTGCTATTCTGGGTGTTGGAAGTCTCATTTAGAGGCTCATAGATAATGACAGATCGTTGTCATTTCTCGTGAGAGTCGGAATCTAGTTATCCTTTGGATTGCTCAGCTTGTGGAGAAGTGTCTATGGATTGAATATCAGCTACCTGATCCTGCAGACACCCACTCTGAAGGCCAACATGATGCAGTTTGATGGGATTAGAGACTCACAAAGTAAAATTGTGGAATGTGTAGCGTGCCAGCTCTGCTTCCATCTATGCATTCAGTGAATTGTTCGTATGCAAGTATAGAAAACGACAACATAAACTAAAGGGTGCATTTTAAAACCTGCTTCTGTCTTCTCATCTCCACTTGTAACACACATCCATATCCCATCCTTACTTCTTGCATACTCCCTGACAAATGCATCTGAACAAAAACAATTAAGCACAGAAGGGGCAGAACAAATATGATTTTTTTCTTCTAACAGGAAAACATGCTGACAAGTGCATAGAAACATCACTCAGGCCTTGAGATGGTCACAGAGAGGAGGAATTGGAAAGGAGACATTGAGAGGACAGGAATTGTTTCTCCAGTGTGTAAGCCTTTGCTGGAAGAAACCATTAAGGAAAATGGTTTTGCTCCCCGAGCATAATGTATTGGTTTACCGTTTCAGTTTTAGCCTGGACATGCTTGTCCTTCCACACCACCAGGCCCATTAACCTGACGCGTAGGGGAGGGCTGTGAGCTATGATCTACAAGAACAGAACGCCTGAAAGCTTTCACGTGTCCACGACATATTGTGCTGCAGACTACTTTTTCTATTTTGTTACATCCACACAAGATACAGCTTTCCACACTGTATTGATAAAGTAAGCTTTGGACAACCAGCTAGACAAGAATCAGACAAAGATAAAATTGTCACAATACACTGGAAAACCGTTCCATACCGAGAGACTCTTGTTTTTAAGGGTGTGTTTTTCCAGCAGCAAAACGGAATTGCAAAAAAGTGCAGCCTTGCAAACCCCCACAGAGAAATCTTGGAGCAAAGTCACGTCTATTTGTTGGAGCAACCAGGAACTTTGGATTTGTGGGATATTTGGTTTTTAGTTATTTTGGGGGGTTTAACTGATGACCAGAATGAAACTGAAAATAATAAATTGCAGAAACATTGGCTTGCTCGGGTCTCTGAAAGGGCAGCATGGCAGGTGCAGATGGTGAGGATACATTCATGAAGAGCCGTCGCTCGGCTCCCTATAACAGTAACTTCTGAGATGGGTGTAAGGGGGTGGGGTTGGGGGTATTGATTCGAGCCCCTTTACCACAACCCAGTCTGCTTTTTAGCATCCTGCAGCTTTGAACTTTCATTCCTGGCTCAAATTTTCCTATCATCTTCTCCAATAAGACGTCCTGAGCAGAAGCTGTCTCACTCTCATGGAGCAATAATGGAATCTACATGTCTGTCTGTGAGGGTATGAAAAAATAATGCTAGAACTGAAATTATTACACTTCACAGTGCCCTAGGATTTAATGCATTTTTAATCAAGGTGAGCCTAGCTGGGTGGATTACCGCTGTGATTTTAGACGCTCTCTCAATAAAATCTTCTCTGGCTGGGACTGAGAAGATTCTGCTTTTTATTAGAACGTTTGCATGAGACATGGTGAGAGGGGAAAAAGAAAAGTTATTAGTTACCTGATAATTATGCGGTTTGATTGCAATCTAGAGGGCTGAAGTGTATTTTTTGGTACAAAAAATGATGTTGGCCTGGAATATACTTGCTTTTTAACCTTGCATTGATGCAGGCAGCAGGCTGTGTCTTTGTTCACATTTGCTGCTGCATAGCATGTAGCACTGGAGGATTCCACTAGGGGGCACACTAGAAAACTCTGATCGGATAGAGAACTGGGTTTGTAGGATACAAACAAAATACAATCAATAGAAGAAATCAGTGAATGGTTAATTTAGAGATTGGGGCAGAAAAAAAAGGGCACTAGCGGTATTGTAGATGGTGTGAAAGACATCTAAACCAGAGATGATGGCTAAGTGTGTCTGGTTTTGTCAACTCCACCTATTGGTTACTCGTATATTGCAGCGTTTGAATGTGTCACGTTAATTTTGAAGGACACGCACAAACAACGCTTGAAATCAACACAGGTTACACGTCACAGCCATTTTAAACATGCATACGCGTCGTTAAACTGCAAGTATATTCCGTTTCCACTATCACAACTTATGGATAATTTTACTGAAAGCATCACTTTCTGAATCATTTTAAGATTTGTCAGAGTACTTGAACTGGCCAGGTAGAGTTGCTGGGTGGTACTTGTGGTCAGATCCTGCTGATTGGTTATAAATCAGTAGGAAATGACATCAGCAGGCATTGTCAAAATAACTGGCATTTGTAAAATTGGAAGAGTTGCTGGTGATGCAGGTTCGAAGAAAAAGAAAATAACTTTTAAAAAATCACCGTTTCTAAACTCCCAACACCAAAAGAATTACGGCAGACATCCCCTCACGACACTTTAATTCACTTTACGGTCTCCTACAGAGCTCTGTAAAAATGACGCTTTGTCTGATAGTTGAATGTTGCTTTTTACATCACACAGTTGGCATACTTTGACAGAATAAAATGTCCGTGGAAGCCTTTTCAGTGATGTCACTTACTCCTAAAACGGTAGTGAAATGCTGATGTCTTAACTGAAGTCATGAAAGGGCTAATTTTGTATGTAGATAATGGCAGAGAGGACCAAGCCAGTAGAATTCCCACAGTGGAAACACGGTTATTAAGGAAAGGGCTGTCCTGCATGCCGACAACACCCAAAAAACTGTATGTAATGTGTCCTAATATGTGACAAGGTTACAATCTGAATCAGCAGGAGTTTGGAAATCGAAAAGGGGGAAGGGTATGGTTTTGGTCTAAGCCAACTTAACAATGAGCTCAGACTAAGTGGCCCCAGCCAACCTTAGGGAGATCCATCTGAGAAAGATTAACTGTAGGATTTAATGAGCGAACTGATCAAAGCCACGACCACCTGTGCTGTGGAAAGGCAGATTACAAAGGCAACTGTATCCAAAAAAACATGAGCAGAAACGACTAACTCGCAAAAGAAAATTACAAATAAACTGGTGGGATTAAAGATTCAGTATATGAAAATATGCTCATATAAGTTTGTATGTCTGTGTTGAATAAATGCACAAAATAGACTGATCTAGTACAAGCCTCTATCACAGCACCCTGAGAAAAAGGAAATAAAACTATAACACAGAAATGAATATAAACAGTAATATATTCCAGTATGAGGGAAAGGCATAGCATTTATTTTTTCTGTGATAAATATTGTCCAAAAGGTCAAACTTGCCATATACTAGAATATTAGAACAGCCAGAGCACTAGTGTAGGCTGATCATGGCGGCATTTTAACAACTGAGCTGACGTTTAGCTTTAAGAATGGCTCTCTCAAAGTGTTTTCCTCGCTAACATTGTCCAACTCATATGTTTGCAGAAATTTAAAATGCATAATGTATATCAGTGTATCTAGACTTTAAAGAAGAGGTAATGTGTTTCTCTCTGACCTTTCATTCTTCCGTTCCTGGCAGCATTGTGGAGAACGTTATTATTTGGCACTTCATTAAAAGGCGAGGCCGTCTGTCGAAAGAGCAAACTGCCACTGCCAGTTAACAGTCGTGTAGAGCAGCTGCGCAGGGCAGCGGCGCGGTGAGAAAGGCTGGGGATCGGGGACGGGATTGCCATTTGGGGGTTAAAGGACTCCTTCAAGGTGGGACATGTTACAGTAACCTTGTCAGTGAAACCCCCCTTCCCCGAGGTGTTTTAAAGAGCTGAGAAACACCAAACATAGCTTTGGATTGAACAACGTCCTAAGCGAGGGAATCATTCTGTCACTTAAATAAAAAGTTTTGACAAGATGTGCTCTCTTTTCAGTACAACTTTACTTTGCATGTAGACGTCCTGACATTTAGAGGGACAAAGCACCATTAATAACAATAATTAAGTGATGAGTTATGATCTGAGGTGATGCCTCCTCCTGTTCTGTTTGACCATTTGTTCCTTTTGCAGAGCATCACAACAGAACATTGTTTACGTCCTAATTTAGAACTGACTCTGCCCTTCTGTAAGATCAGCACCCTCGCCTGCTAAAGGTGCTACACAGCAATGAAAGTCAGTGGCTGATGTAACCTGGGATCTGAGACATGCAAACACCACATCCTGGAGAAGAGACAGATGCTTTAAGACTCAGATTGTTTTAACTGGGCTCCCTCTCCACCACATGTCATGCAAAGAGTGTAGGACACTCAGAAAGGTCGCTATGACTGGGCTCTATTTAGCAAATTATAAGAAAATTGAAAATAATATAAAAACATTTGGGAAAAGACAGAGATAGATAAGTAGTGAGGGACAAAGAGAGAGAGAGACGGAGACAGAGAAATAGAGTCTGGTAGCTCAGGCTCAACCCCCCCCCCCCCCCCCCCCCCCCCGTCGCCCCCATATTCCTCCTGGAGCTGAGGGTGAGTGGCTTGTCCTAATTTTTTGTGGACAGAGTTGCTTGGAGAACCAGCAGGTGCTATAGACATCACTCTTCAGGCTGAGCGAGCGTAGACCCTTCATTGCAAGGCCCCCCAAGGCAAAGGAAGAGCATAGAAATCAGAACCTAGGGGAGGGTGCTCAAAGCAGTGCCTGCAAAACATAAAAATAAACAGAGAAAACACAGTTAGCATTATTTGCCCTATACCTAAAAAAATAATCATACATTCATGTTAGGAAGGTTCATTCCATCTGTGTTTATGCTTAAACCCTCGTTACATTCCATCTGGCCGTGCAATACATTCAGCCTGGAAAGTCGTCCTATTATGTGAATATATAGTCTGACCACGACCCATAGACAGAGCTCGTTGGTGGACGGACTCTATGGCTGTCTTTCAAACTGTTTCCACATGCAAATGGACATAGGACCAATCAGAGCAACAAACAACGTGATGTACTCATTGCCACGGAAATACACAAAATACGATGACTTAAATATCTGTAACTGCTTAAGTCTAAATTGTCTAAATCATCTTGAGCTGATGCCATTGGATGCCATCTTAGTAGTTTTTCTCTGTCACAGTTCTAGCGTTCAGCCTGCCCAACAAACATAGAGCGCTATGACCTGACCTGAAACCACTGGGTCCAGTAGTAGACCTGCTGAGGTTACAAAAGGGCGAGGCTAGACTGACCTGCAGAGCAAAACCTTTTTGCAACTGCGTCGGTCTGTCTAGATTTCTAAAATAAATTAGGATATTCGCAAAATATAGTACATTTTAGTTATTGATTTTAGATCATTTGTTTCTGTTAATGGTGAAGGGAAGAAAACCAGAAAAATGATCTGTTTTAGGTGTTATATATTGTCTTTTCAAAAACAAACAAAACAATTTTACTGTAAAAAGGCCTAATAATCAACTTTTAAATCCATAACTAAACAGAATGGATGTTTATATTTTGCTATAGCTAAATTAATTTAATTCATTTTCAAAAATGTATTCATGTCAGCTTTTTAAAACAGATTAAAACTATTTTTGTTATATTTTATACTTTGTTTAATTTTATTTTGCCAAGGATACTGAAATAGCTTCTAGCGGATCTATAACCTGGTTTAGTATCACTTGTAAACAGATGGAGGTATTTTGAGCCCTCCATCACTCAGTTTATCAGATTGAAGTAAACATTCTCTAAATGTTTGCCTGTCTTCCAGCTCTAGTTGTCAACACAAAGACTGATGTCATAGGAAGTCGTACAGGCAAACCAACAACAGACATAAAAGGAAAGGGTCTTTTTCAGAGGATGTAAAATCATCCCGTCCCTTCGTCCCTGGCAGACATTCAATATCCTCTCTGGTGAAGGAGACCCTCTGTGAGCTTCTGCCGAAGCCTTTTCTGTGTTATCTCACACATCGTAAAGAAAACACCACCTCAGGCATGCTGCAACCAGATTTCACGGGCTTTGATTGAACACTGCAACAAGGAGTATGAAAAACAAACGTATATCTTTCTGTGGAACACAAGCCTAACATTATACCTGACTCTGGAGGCTGGGTTAAACTTAACAATAAAAAACTTTTATCTTCTTTCTTCCTGAGATGATTTCTGAAGATTCAGACATGATCCATGATCTGATACGACTCCATTCTGCTTTCCTCATGACATTTTTCATTCTCGTGTAACGTCACATGATCTGACTCATGATTAGTCTAATCTTCACTGTTGCTGTTTGTTGTTGTGTTTGTGTTTTAGTATGATGTCATAGCAGCAGCCTGCTGAAGTCATTCTCCATCACACTGGGAGTGAATGGGAGGAGATGCAGATCTGCACTCCAATCTCTTTAGTTTTCTCACACTCCAGATCATTTTCCAGCGATTGCCTCTGGCTTTAAATCCGTAATATCCTGTTGTATTCCGGACTGTCGCTGGCATCTCTTGGATTCAAAAGCACGGTTTCATCCGAGTCTCCTTAGATGCTCAAAGTGGTTGACCTGGGTCGCAATCTTTCTTCTCCGAGCCGCTCACATCTGGAATGTGTAACGATGAAAAATCCACCGTTGCCTCAGGTGTCATAGAGAATAAAAGATGAGCTGCCTCTGACACTGAAATGGGGTGATGTTGCTAAATAGCACAGGCAGGAGGATGGACAACGTCAAGGAAATCATTGTTTTTTCTCTTCACATAAACAGTGTTTTAATTTTGTTCAGTCCAGGCTGTCTGCGAACCAGTACCAGTCTAGCTTTGATCAAACAAACTGCATCTCCAGCTGCTTCCAGAGGCGGTTTTCCCACCATCAGCACAGTCTGAAGAACAAAGCAGGAAACATGAGGAAGAGCAGAGCCCTTTGAGTCGATGTTTAAGAGAAAAGAGACAAATTGATGCTAGATGTTAGTTCTCACGAAGACTTAATTCTCTCACTCAGGCTGTGATCAAACCGGGACACAAACACGTCAGACGTCCTATGCGGAGTTTAATAGACAACATAATTTCTATTGTAGCCAAGTTGAAATTGGAATCTATGTGGAAAAAATAATAAGCTTCAAGAATGAGGTGAACTATGAACTTAGCAAGAGTGAATGGAGCCGGTGAGAGGAGAGGAACAACAAAAGGAAATCTTCAGCATGTTGTGGTTTAAATGGTTTGCAGAGACAGCATTGTGACTCAGTGAGCCGTTCACTTTTACAGAGCTTCACAGCTTCCTGAAACTCCTTTGATTACAGGGCCAGCGCTCTGCACCGGGCATTAGCTCCAAACACCCGGCTCGCTGAGAAGATTCTCACTTTTTATTGGCAGAGGGAACTTTTAAGATCCATCTTGTCCTTCAAGTGCTACCATCTCGCCTCACCGTTTCCACCTTTGTTATGAGTCTCTGGAATGCAATGTTTAACCTGGCCTAAGAAACGTAGTAGATTGTCCATTATTTTCTATGGAGTATAAAAAGTCCAAACTTCTACACTGTAAAAGAGGAAATGTAGAATTTACATTAAATGAGTTATGTCAACTGCTTCCACTAAACCTATTAGTTAAAATGTTAAAAATTAATGTATATTACTCTTTACATTTAAAGTAACAGTGAGCAGTGTCCTGCTCCTCTGCCCTACTGGTTCAAAGTGGAATTACAACTAAATACAACCCCCCAAGGTGCTTCACAACACAATCATTCATCCATCCTTTCACACACACATTCACACACTGGTGATGATGAGCTACAGTGTAGCCACAGCTGCACTGGAGCGCACTGACAGAGGCGAGGCATGCCAAACGCTGGCGCCACCGGCCCGTCTGACCACCACCAGTAGGCAAAATGGGTTAAGTGTCTTGCCCAAGGACACCACAACACCATTTTCTGGTGGTAGCCGGCATCAAACCTGCAACCTTCCAATTACTGGAAAACCCGCTCTACCTCCTGAGCTATTGCTGTCATAAACAACCCTGCTGCAGCCTGCTGTAGCTAGTGCTAACAACGCGCTAACACTAACATGAAGCAAACTAATACATAAACCACAAAGTAAAAAGATCATCATCATTGAACAAAAAGATCATCATCATTGAACAAAAGTTATTACTTACAAGTCCAGTAGCAACAAAGCCATGTCACCATCAGTCTGTGATTTTGTAGCCTCCTCTAGCTTCCTCAAACTAGCGTAGGCCGCACCAATGTTCACTTTAGTTTTAGCTCTTTGCTCCAAAGACATTTCTCTCTTACTTTTACTTACAGGCTCTGCCATGACGCAAACAGAAAAAGCAAACTTCTTTTTCTTCTTGTTGTGTTTTTATTGACAATTGGTAATCTGAAAATGTTAACTACTAGCATTATAGCTAACAGCCATAAAGCAGGTGAAGAGCGCCTCCTAGAACACCTACTCGCTCCACAAAACTAGTGTGTTCTTTGGTCAGCAGAGAGGTGTCAGATATGAAACTGGTCAAGTTTGTAACCAACAATCACTGAAGTCAACGTTAAAGCTCTAGTTTAAAGTTTACTAAACTGTCTGTTGTTACTTTAAGCAGCACTGGTGCTGTTGACAAGACTTGGTAAAGTAAATCCAACGTTTCGTTTTTTTGAGTGTGCTCCTTTGATCTTTTTTCCTTTAAAACCAATTAACCATGGTTTGACTCTCTCTGGCTGAAGTTACCTCTCACCATGGATTGAATTTATGGTGGACCTCTGCAGCTCTGTGGGCCGGTTCAGACCTCCTGGTGTCACATTGTGTCTGATAGAGTTTCCTCGTCTCGCACATCATCTGGAGGAGACGTGTGAATGTTCTGCTGTTTAAATTTGATTGAGGTTCCTTGTTGGCTTTGGTTTCTCAGCAAAGCTTGGTGTGATTGGAGCAAAATGTGTTTGCATAGAAAAATCAAACTGTGAGACGCTGACAGGTGAGATGTGACCTCTCAAAACGCATGTGACAGGGTATTGTTTGAGTTGACAGCAAGTTAAACAATCTTCCCAGGAAAAATGTTGTTTCCCTGAAATCCAGCTCCATCAATGATTATCTTTTGAAAGGTGGTTTTTATTTACCTAATCAAAAAGTGGGTGAGGATTTATTCCTGGTGAAAACTGGTGATGTTTCTAAGAATAACGGTCTACTGGAATAGAAAATAAAGGACAGGGGTTTAAAAACAACGTTTGTCGTTTTAGGAACGTTTTCAAGCTGGTAGGAAAAGTCCAATAATCTAAGATGAGCGTTTTCAGACCCAACAATAACATCCTTTAGATGAAGTTTGGTCTCCCTGCGGTAGTCATTAAACTCTGAGTCAAAGTTTTCAGCTTTGTCATCAAAAGCATCAGAACTCGCTCTGCCAACAAAGTATTTCAGCACTGGACATTTACTTTTATCAATAAACCCCTCTATTAAGTCATCGTTCCTCACTAGTTTAGTCAGCAGTTATGTTTAAAATCTCTGAAAGCTCTTTCTCTATTTTCTCCTGAGATATTTGCAGCTCTACCTTCAACAGAAAGCTGCCCCGAGGGCCAAAGTCAGTTACGACTGGCCTATTGTCTGTTCTAAAGACTCAATAGAGGCCTTTCACGATGCGACACTGACTGTTTTATTGGTGGTTTGTTGATCGGGAAACTCACCTTGCTCTAGAACGGCATGGGCCCCTTGTGGGAAAGACGGGGCCGTGGGCGTCTTCTCTTGGCTGGTCTGTGGGTTTGACCACCTCTCACAGGATTCTGCTGGACCATTTTTCTCGCCGTAGAAGCCTCTTCCAGCCCTCTGCCATGCTCCGTGGAGGCCATGGGACCTGGAGGACACACAAGAACAGTGTGGAGATCAATTAGACACAAAAAAGAAAAAAAAAAACGTCTCATCAGGTAGTGTTACAAAAGCTCTTCTCACTCTGGGTATCACAATATGATCATGAGGCAAATCCATCAGCGCTTGAAGCAATATGCTGTGAGATCAGATGGGTAATAGATGAGGAAACCAGAGACAAGTATCAATGGATGTGTGTGTGTGTGTGGGCCCCCTTTGAGCCCACCCAGCGTTGCTGCTCATCAGGTCAGTGTGGTCCACCGACAGAGGCGAGAAACTCAAACCCTCGTGTTTCATGTCTCCATCACTTTCCACGGACTCCACAGGACACCGAGCCCCGCACTGGAGCATCGCGTCGGAGGATTTGATCGAAGCTTAGGGATAATTTTTAAAAACCAGCAAGTCTAGCAAAGAGTGTGTGCACAGCTGTGTGTGTGTGTGTTTGAGAGCTATCCCAGATGTTTTCAGTCATCTCTCAATAAGTGTGGCCTGAGACCCCTTAATCCCTTCTTTTCCTCGTGGTTTAGTCCACCCCGAGTGTCTGCGTGACCTCTCAACCTGCTGCAGATCCTCCTTTGTTGCTTTTGGATGTATAATAATATATTTAAGACTGAGTGAAATCAGAACAAAGGCATACCAATTAATATAAAAGCGGTTAAGCAACCATGCTGATCTGGCATAAATACTGATGGCTTGTCATCTATTAATTTCATGAGCTAACGAGTTACTGAAGTGAGTCCCTATTCTCAGATCATTTTAAACTCACCTGATTTAAATTGTGCACATTTCTAACTTTTCAGTTTATTGCTTCTTTCTACATTTGAAAAAATAAATAAATAAATAAACAATCCCTTCAGACTCGAACCAACTATTCTTTCCTTTCTTTGTGAGTCTTCCATCAAAAAGCTGATTGGCATTATTCACACGAGGTCATGACATTCTTGTCTCCTCCCCTCGCTGAGACTGGCACCATTTTTAGAATTCCCCAGAGTATGACCTTCTTTGGCTTTTTAACAACAGCCTGGGCGAGGATGCAGCTTAAGATAAGTCAGCCAGTTGACGGCAGAGGCTTGTAAAAGTAGAAAAACGCACTGAGGCTAGCAGCCGAGCAGCTTAGAAAAGCCGTTATGATGCTAAGGTCTGCACTTTTCTTTGGAATCAGTGGGTGTGAGCTGCTGGGACGGAGTAGTGAGCCACAGCTGCGTCTGAAAACGCCACAGCTTCCAAAAGTTTGTTTAGGATAAGATCCGTCTCCCTCAAGTGCAGGAATCAAAACACGATCAGGATGAAGGAAAAATTCTATTCAATTCAAAGATACTTCATTAATCCCAGAGGGAAATTAATTAAAGAAAACCTTTATTAATTAAGGACCGTCAGCCTCGCTCCAGGAACATAAAAGAAAAGCCTGTTCTCAAACAAAACAAGAAGAGGATTTCAAGCTTTCAGATGTAAATAATGATGATATGCAGAGCCAGACAGCTCGCTAAAACTTTTCACTGAATTTCCCCGAAACGCCAGACATCTTAAGTTCCATTTCCACACTAATCTTCTTCCGTAACCATGTTACACAGTATATTTGTGGGCTAACACTGAGCTAATTCAGTTTCAGCACAAAGAAAGCAAATCTTAGCTACATATTTCCACATCTAAAGCACATTTTTGGCCTCTAGGAGCCCTAATCTATGCATTATCCTCTTGTTATTGTTCCAGATAAACTGTGAATGAAGGACGCTGACATGTCCTGAAGGCATTCAGCTTGTTTCTTTCACATCCATGAGCTTGAATTTTAAAACTCTGAGCGTGTGAGTAGATTTTCAGACTGACAAAAGTATTATAAGAAGGTCCTGTTCCTCTTGATTTGTCCTTTTAAACATCCTCTTCATTTAAATGCAGAGCACACAGGAAAAACAAGAATGCCAGGGGACTTGAAAACAAAATAGCTCTTTTTACCTGAAGGAGGACCACTTTAAAACAAGCAGAACCATAAGTTTAACATCCACCATTTTTGTTTAAAACATTTCTAAAGATTAAACTTGACAAAGGTTATGTTTTTGTCTCTCCTAACTCACACCAATCCATCATGATGTAAAGCAAATACACTCCAATGGTTGCACTAAACCTAACTATTTAAATGTAAAGAGTAAAATACATGGTTATTGTTAACATTAAATATGTATTACTCTTTACATCTAATTAACTAGGTTTTGTGCAGAGGTCTGCAACCGTTACGCTCCAAAGAGATGTTTCTGTCCTGTCTACCTAAAAAAACTTGTGTAGAGCTTCAACTGTTACCTGTTGAAAAGAGACAAGTTATCGTGTTTGATCGAGTTTTATGGAAGATAATTAGGGCCAGTGAAAACAAATGTTCCCAGATTTCTGACAAACAAACAAACAAACAAACAAACAAAAGCCAGAGTTTTAAGATTAAAGTCAGAATTCAACATCCTTTTTCTTGCATTGAAGTCAGAATTTTTTTTTTCTCTTTTGTAAA
Organism: Nothobranchius furzeri; assembly: GCF_043380555.1. Lineage (NCBI taxonomy): Eukaryota > Metazoa > Chordata > Actinopteri > Cyprinodontiformes > Nothobranchiidae > Nothobranchius > Nothobranchius furzeri. The sequence continues at coordinate 85,354,532 of NC_091741.1, forward strand.
TGTCTATTATAGAACTTTTGTTGTCAATTTAGAAAATAAATGAGTGGATTTTTTCTTTATGAATTTGATATAAATTGAAAATGATAAAAAAAAATTATAAAGGCGTGGCAAACTCGTCCAATCATTTGCAGTGGTGTGGTAGGAATGCCCAGAAGCGCTTGGATCAGCATGGACAAGTTTGTTTCCTGGACACTAAAACAACAAGTTTTCCCCGTTGTGAGTCAAGATGGGTGAGTCCATGAAGTGACAGTGTGACGTAGATCTGTCAGGATTTTCTAATCCTTGAGTTTCATCATCTATTTTCTATCAGAAGCTAATGCAGCAGATAGGTGTAGGAGACTATTTTCATGTTCAGCCTGCATGAAAAACTCAGAGTGACCGATTATAATCAGAAATAATCATACATATTTTTTCACAGTTCCACACCTCTAAGTGGGGAAGACCCTAAAATCCACTTGTGGCTCCACAACCACAGGTTTCAGAGGTTTAGTGGAACCAGCTGGTGTAACTTGGTTGAGTAAATTCAACATTTAATTTCTTACAGTGTAGCTAGGACAGAGATGACACTGGTGAGGAGTTACAGACACCGTTTGTCCATTCATCAAGCAATCCATTTCAACCAGGAGTCTTTAAATACACACGGCTAACCTGCAGCTGATGTTTAGGTTATGATCTTCTTCTAAAGAAGAGCTCCAAACACCTGAGACACACACACACACACACACACACACACACACACACACACACACACACACACACACACACACACACACACACTCGGGGGGTCGTTTCTGGATGGCTCGGCCTGTCATAATCCTGGTCCATAATGAGACGATTTAGATGTCTCCTGTCATGGCAAGCTGTCAGCCGCAGCCCCGCTCCGGGGTTTCAAGGGAAAGAGCATCTCGTGATTCTCCTGACAAATCTCAACCTATCCTATCAGGCTACAGGAGGGCAACGTGTAATGAAAGCTTCTAAAAATAAGCCAGCCTCAGTGATAACTCTGGCAGTATAGATTAACTCTTGCAGACTGCAGGGAAAATGTCTTAATGTGAGATAAATATTGACAGCTTTGAATCTCAAACGAAGAACACGCCGGTGTATGATTCTCCTCTTTAAGATCTTTTGATTGTTTTGTTGCAGGAATTTATGAACGATGGTTCACATTTCCTCAGTAAAAATAAAAATATCTCTGTGATCTTAATTTTAAATTAGATCTAGCTTCTGTGTTATCCCCCCCGCTGAGCTTTTCCCATGAGAGATTTCCATGTTTGCGTTCAGCTGGTCAAACACAATAAGCGGCATCTTACCACAACCTCTGATGACCTTGGAGACCTTGCTCTGCCCTCTTTCCATCATATCTCAACACATCTTCCCTCACTTGGTAGTTCCCTAATTAAAGTTTAATAAAGGGGGAATTTCAAGAATGCTTTGCTCCTGCCTCCACATAAAGGAGGAGAGTCGACTTATAAAGGGAGGAGAAGGCGATCATTTAAAGAAAAATGTTTTTTTGACTGCGTCACAAACTGGCCAGTCTCCAGAATAATGAGCTGTGTGGCTGCTCTCTATTTCCCTGTCCTAGTTTCATCAACCCCTAAGGTGATTTCTGTTGTTGTCTTGCTCAAACGATCCCACTCTTTGTTTAATTATGGCCCTGCTGACGGTTTATCCTTGTCGTTTCTGCACCAGTCCATCAGCGGAGCCTAGAGAGACACGTACATCTCCTGCTTGTCCATCCAGCCAGATGAGTGAGACGTCTTTGCCCTCTGGTTTGGTGCCAAGCTCATCAGCTGTTCTGATGTCTGGCAGGAACAAACTATACATCACAGTCATTTATCAGCGCAGAAACTCAGCATGGCAAATGAAGTAATTAATAGCTGTAAAGTTGATTTTTGTGTTCGGCTGCCAAAACGACCACGTAACAAATGTGCGCACTTGTAAATGAATCCACAGCTTTAATGGTTTTTCTGCCGCTGACAGATTAAATTGAGCTGGCCTGGAAGTCAAACTACAGCAACAAGTCGAACACGGAGTCAATACATCAAGTATGAAACGTGCACAATTAAGAATGACCCCAATAATTTCATCCCAGCAGTGTTTAATAATTATTTTTTTTGTTGCTGCAAATCGATTTGTTGTCTTCTTGAATGATACCCGTTTGTTTACGCCTGTTGCTCACCTCTCATCAAACCCATCATGAATCTGTCGTGTGCAATCTCATAGATCATTCTCACGCCTGGCTGAGCTTTTCAAATCTAATCTCTTCTCTGTGTGTTTACTTTTTCACAGTTGGTATACGTCCCTTATCTGACGCCACAGTGATTTTGCATTTTGCATGAAGGTATCTTCAGAGGGAAACAGAAAGCTGGGAAAATGAAAACTAGGTGAGGAGATGTGTTTGTTTGATTAGATTTTAGACTTTGAGTATCAAAGCTGGGTACGTATTTGTGAGTTTCACTAGCAACACGTGTGATTTGATGCAACTTTCTGCATTGCAAACAACCCTTTTTGGCATTTTGGCATCTAACGATCATGATTCTCAGATAAGGAATATTTGAAAGATGTTGTATTTTGTGGCTTAACATTTCTTTCTGTGTGGTCATTTGTGATTTCCAGGCAATATTCCTGGGATGGATTGTCTTCGGAATGAGCTCAGACAGTTTAAGTGATTTATCAGCTTTCCAGAACTCCATTATCAGGTCCAGCTTTCATCTAAATACCAACAGAATCAATCAGTGTTATGAAGCAATCATGTCAGAGTTAGCGTGTATGTTGATTACAGTAAACAAACATGAAAGAGCAGTGTGCAGTAAAGAGAAGTAGATCTAAGATTTTTAAAATTGTCCTGGTGAGTGTGTCTAAATGCTGACAGAAGCATTTCCTTCAAAGCACTTTGTCCCCAAAAGTTTCACGTTTTTATGAAAACTGAGATTTCTTCCTTGTTTGCAACACAACTGAGTGAAATACACAAAAAACTGGCACCACCTTAAAACAAGGCTCCCCTTAAAAATGATAAATGAATAGTTTATGAATGTGTTATTGATTAATCTTTACCACATCATAAATCATTACTAAGAGTTTATTATGCACAAATTGATGTTGAGACAGGAGAACTCTCTGGCTCACTGTTTTGCACGAAACAGGTCTTTCTCACCCTTAATTAATGCATAATAAACACTTATTAATATTCCTAAAGCATTACAGTTTAATTAATAACATATGTTATTAACCATCTATAAGAGGAGCCTTATTAGGAAGGGATCTCGAGAAATTTGAGCTCTAATGATTTTGTTTGTAAAATTAGATGTCACAAAACTGCACAAACCAGCAAATCATAAAAGCAAACAAAAATGTTATCTAAAAATAAAGATAACAAGATTAATTGTGAGCGTATGGGAGTTTGTTGTGATGTGCATGTGTAATGGAACAAGATTTGTGTTGGGAGACAGGAAGAATGAGTGCCCTGGTGTGTGTGTGTATCCATGGTTTATACCATGACGTTGGAGAAGCAGGCCTGCTTTCTCCATCGTGTGCTTCCCTCTTTCATTCACTAAAAAGGAGAGGAGTAGCTTTAGCTAATGAATCCCCATAGCATGCAGTTAGCTCACACGTACAAACTCACACGACCAGAAAGGATCACGTCAAGACCAGAGATGCTCCTTCTGCCTAAGCACATTAAGGGATCAGGGGTTTTAAGTCATGAATGAAATGTGTTAAATGTGCCAGAAACCAGCCAAATGCTCTTTAGCCTAGCATAAGCCCTGCTGCTGCAGCACAGTGGATTTGTTTTCCTCTCCACACACTCATCCTGCACATATGGAAGGATGCTTACCAGTGAGGTTCTGCTTTGTGCTTCATCTTTTACAATCCAGCGTTTAGTGGCAGAAACGCATCATATTGCTTTGCTACCAGTATCTAGGCCTCGGTAGAAACTGGTACCAATTGCTTGCTGACTTTCAGACCAAGTTACCATGGCAGCCACAGTGAGTGGTGCTCAGTTTATAGGAAAGAAAGAATGACAATGTCAGCTGATATCAACCAGGCTCTCAATTTACAAATTTCACGACACAGAGTCTGACTCCAGAATGGGCTCTCGGACTGCTTGTGATGTTTCCAGCCTTCTTCTGCAGTCACCTTGCTTTGCATCTGAGTGTTCCTCAAAGGGAGGGGTGGGGGGAAGGGGTTTATTTTGGTCACAAGCACTTTTTTTTTGTATTTCTGTTAGGGACTGTTTGATATGCAGCATTGTTGTGGAGTGATAATGCCAGGCTTGTGGTTGAGCTGAAGGCTGGCTTTGTCCACACAAAATCCACCGAGGAAACCAAAGTGCATGAGAAGTTGCTCCCATTACTGGAGCTTTTAAGCTTAACCCCTTGTCCACCCTGCTCTGAGAGGTTCAAAACTAATTAAAAACAAAACACACCTCCTTGTGGCTTCTGACTTTCCACAGATGTCCTTTTGAATAAGTCTGCTGCCTGTGAAGTGCGGTGCTATACGCTCCTGAATCAGAGTGTATGAAATGATGAGGTGTGAGACTGCATACTCTGCTATGATCAGAGCGCTGTGAGTTCAAAGGGCCTGCCAGCAGCAGTGAGACAGCTAATGAAGCCACCGACTCCCCTCAACACTTGACTGCCTGATGGTTTATTCACAATCCCACTCTAGTTTAAAGGTGAGTTTGTGGCTACAAGGTTACTGCGAGTGGAACCTACTAAACATGATACAAACTAACTCCACTGGGAGATTTCACTTCGCAACTTTCCACTCGCTGTGGCAAACAGCAGAGGGTAGAGGCATGGGAGATGCTGGGGTTGCTGTTTCCGATAACAGCAGCATACGTAACCTTACTGTGCAGGTACAGTAGGTAGGTAAGGATACCAGCCACTGCCCCCATCTCCGGGGACTGCATGTCAAGGGCACAGGGATCCTCCAACCATTGGTTTCCATGGACACACAATTCAGATGTGAAACACAGCCCCCTCCCTCACCTGTGTCATAATTTCCTCCATGCTGAGAACCTGCATGTCTTCCACCATTAGGAAGGTGGGGAAAAAAGGGAGATCACTATGGTTCACTGCAGCTTTTAAAAAAAGCCCAAAGGGATCGTTGGGTCTCCCTAAAACACACACTGTACTGTTAAAACACTGAATCTGATTGTTTTACTCTTAAACTACTAACAGACATTAGGCTTGTCAAATGTGGTATTTCTTGATTTTTAATAGCCATTAAGCCAACACAAAATATGTCCATGGAGTTCTTTGCACTTGATCCTTCTCACATAAAACAATTTTAGCAGTTTTATTTTTGAAAGATTCAGTACCTTCCAGAATGAGCCGTTTCAGGGCTCTGTCGCTTTAAGAAAACAAGCTGAAGCTGGCCCCGCCCACCCGTCCCCTAGTCAGGCTGCTATAAGCTGAGAAGCTCCCCAGAGAAGGGTTTGGAATAAAGCTCTACTTCCCCAACAACAGCAGTTCTTTCTTCCAGGTGAGAGGGTGTTTCATTCTACTTTGTGACATCACAAATGGGGACTTTTTGAAATGGCTTGTTTTGGGCATGTAATTGTTAAACGTAAACACCGACAACAGATGGGTAAGTTTTTTTTTTCATGTTTGGAGTGTTTATAAAGGCATTAGAGACCCACATAACAGCACAGAAAGATGGTGAGTTGTGCATAATGACCCAATGATAACATAATAACAGAAGCGTTAGAGACTCGACAGTAACCGATGAAAGGAAAAACAAGCAAAGAGGTCAAATTCTATTAAAAAGTCATTTTAAATATTTTTTTCTTTTATCAACTGATAAACTGAGAAGCTTAATTACTTCTAATTTATGCAAAATCTCATTTTGTCAGTAAGTTTGCTTTGCTAAATGCAGCATTTGTCCATTAAAGATATTATTTCCTGAAACATATTATTACTCTTTTCTTTAGCATGTACTGCACAGTAAAATCACCCTTCAGGGTACAGGCAAAGCAATGATACACGATAACCAAATTCGTTTCACAAATTTAGCGAGGAAATAAAATTTGTGAGACATGTTCAGCTGCAGGTGAGTTGAAGTTCATGTTTATGGGACCGCTGGATCCACAGGGACAGGATAAACAGTTGTACATTTCTGTTTATGAATTCCATATCCTCAATTTGAGCAAACATCTGTTCATGTTCAGGGATCTGGGTGCAGGCAGCCTCTCGTCCTCACAGAGGGACACAGGCAGGGGCCCCGTCCTGATCTGGACATCAGGTTTGAGAGGGAAACCATGCTATTAGTCAGGAAGCCCATTGGCCAGCATTTAAACGTACGTGTGAACTAGTCTCCCAGGGAAAATTACATTTGTGATCAGAGACGTGATGAATAATGCATGGTTTCACAAACGAATGATTTCTGTGTTGCAGAAGGAACCCGGAGATGGAGGAGACGGTGTATTTCCCATTTTTCAAGAATTTAATTAAAGATCAGAACTTAAAGGTATTTGACATCCTTTGCTAAACCACATGAGAAGCGCCGAGGCATCCCATAATTCTTTGAGAGTGAGGGAGACATGAACATCCTGTGGCCTGATGTTGTGAGTTCAGACAGAACCTGGCGAGTGAATCACTAAATGAGCCCAACATCCATCGCCCTGTTATCTCTACATGTCTTCACACCTCTGAAATCTCTGGATCCACGACAGCGCCTATAGATGTCTGATGAAGGCAGCGCCGGCGGTAATGACTGAATTTATTTCATCTTTCAGAATAATTTGGCTGCCAAAGACAGCATTTCCACCACTAGTGACATCTGAAAAGCGATGCAAAAGCACTGTATTTTTTACGTACTCGACTCAAATTGAGCCTGAAAGTAATTTAAAAGCCCACCTGCACTATTACAGTCTGCAATATTTATCCTGTGGTGTGGCAGCCCGTTAATAAAACCGTCCACTCAGATTGTGATCAGGAATCCGACCTGCCGCTACAACCACTATCAATGTAACACTTAATGTTAGCAAAAGGGTCATAAATCACTTTAATAACGGATGGTGGTGGAAAACAGAGCTGTTTCTGAAAATATCTGGCTCTAATTAGGCTTTAAGCAGTGCCTCGGGCCTGAGGATCAGGTCTGGTGATCACATGAGGTCTGGTTAGCACTAGACCACTCCCCCAGCCTTTCTTCCACACACCCAAATCAGAAGGGGTGCTCTCCAAACTCAAAGGACAATAATTATAAAGACTGTAAAGAGTTGTCATGCCTCAGATGAAAAAACGTTGTTTAAGCTGCAGCTTCCTTCCATCTAAACGCACTTCCTGTCAGCCCCTTGGACTCTTTTTTGCTTTTTTCCCCTTCACTGGATGTGCTCTCACGGGAAGATCTAAGTGAGTAGATTTATTCATTCAAAAGGTTCTGAATTACATTACAGCAGCCCAGCAGTCACACATGCAGAAGTCTTCAACAGCTGAGCTCTCTGGAGACAGTCAGCCCAAAGGTTAGCCTCATATCTCCACCAAATGAGCTATGATTTCCCTCCAAATCTCTTCATTAACTCCCACCCTGCAGCATTATTAGAGGGCATCACTCACGAAACTCACGGTGAGTGATAACAAACAGATGTGAAGGATTTATCTTCACACCAAACATCTTAACGATCGCCTTGCTTTGTGGTAAAACTAAAGTGAGGATCTTGAACTTTTAGGCCAACATGAATCAAATTTTGACATCGAGTCATTTATCTTTGTCATTTAGGTGGGATTGTCAGAGTGATGAAACTACTGGATGGGAATTGGCTCATTGATAATTAAATCAAAGTACTTCATCTCCCTCAAACACATGTACAGTCATCTGGAGGCTGATCTGACCATAAAGTGATCTTTTTTACATGAACAAACCAGAGGAAAGTGCAAACATCCACTATTGTAAATCAGATTTTTAAAACAAATTTATTTTTTAACAAATTATTTGTGATTCTCAGGTCTCAATTGTGTTAAAATAACATAAAAAACAGACAGAAATGTTAAAATACTCCAAACATGAGAATTGCTCTGTTTAAATGTCAGTGTATCTAAAACACATTCTAAACCTACAAAAGTATTCAGTTGAAGACATTTAATTTAGTCAGATGTCAGTTAAATAAACACAGACCACAATCCAGCTACTGACTCCAACAATAACTCATCATACACCTGATATCATCCGTCTCTCCGGGTGAGTATTCCATCCCTCTCTTCTTTCTTTACAACGACATTCCAGTTAATTCAGGACAAATATTATAGATATTGAGATATGTTCCAGTTGCGTCATAATTCCTCCACCTCTGTGCCTTGGAACTGAGGTGTTTTTTTTTCTTTTTACCCCCCCCCCCCAAAATAATAAAAAAAAAAAATATATATATATATATATATATATATATATATATATATATATATATATATATACTATTTATGCTACCTTGTAGGTTTTCATCCCTTCACTTCTTACACAAAAACAGTTTTTTATTGTGTTCTTGTAGAATCAACATGCTAACTGTGACTTTAAAAGTCTCAGATGTTTCCTTATCATTGCTGATGTATTTTGTTTGTGGCATGCTTACACACGCCCGTATGCTCCAGAGCAACAAAAAGAGACAAAACGATTGCTTTTACAAAGCAAGTTCCTAGTTTGTGAATTGTTTGTTCACTGACAATGGCAACAAACCTATTCTGATTCTGATTCTGATTTATAGAGAAGTTCACAATAGATGTAATATATGCATTTAATTAGAAGCATCTATGGAAAAGGCAAGCAGATACTGCTTCTAAATGTTGGTTATGTGTGGCTTGAAAATAAATAATGGTACAAAGAAATGCATTCATATGTGAAGCATTGCAGCTCACATGAAGGTATGTATCTGATGTTGGCTTTAAGTGGAAATGAACAACTTAGTTAATAAAGACTGTTCTGCTTTAACTATTTAGGCTGACAAAGTATAAAAAGTCCCATCATAATTCAGAATGTGTTATTTGTTTTTGTAACATTTGCAGAGGAAAACTTTGCGGACTATTGACTCCATTTCTTTATGAAGCTGCATCAAGATTAAATCTGGGTTCTTTATGAAATAGATTTCATGACTCAGTGAGTTTTGTTGCTTAGTGTGTGTGCGTACGTGCCTGTACATTACAAACTCAGCTGTTCCTCACCAGCTCATGAACCTAAAATAAAAAGTGATTTTACTGTAAGCGTGTGATAACCTCTCCACTGCTTCCCCTCTGTCAGTGCGCTCCAGGGCAGCTGTGGCTACATTGTAGCTCATCAGCAGCAGCAGCAGCAGCAGCAGCAGCGTGTGAACGAATGAATGTTACACTGTAGTGTAAAGCGCTTTGGAGTCCTCTGACTCTGAAAGGTGCTCTACAAGTGCGGGTCATTTATCATTTACCACAACTGTTTGCCCGCTGTTGTGTTTTTCCTGGACATCTGGAAAAGTTTAGCTGCTTTTCTTTTCTCTGCAGCCTCCGTAATCCCGTCCACACACTCAGATACTTTATATGCACTAGAAAACAGAGGATTATGAGAAAGAACCTCCTGGTTCCGGTTTATTTTTTCATCTATAGGTGCAGTTTCACAAAAATATCAAGCCCAGAGTAAACTCTTTTATGGCTTTATGCAGCTTAATTAGTGTTTGAATGTATTGTTTTGGCTGGACTTTGACCCATAACACCCGGTTGAGCATCTATGCAAGACTTTTAGGCATACAGTGTGAACACATGCTGGTGCCACTAAGCAGCAAGCCCCAACAATACATCAAAGTTTAATACAGAATAATAGTACTGCTGACAGCTCTGGTGAAATTGCCCTCTTCCCAAGCAGACGATTTCTACCTCAGATAATCTGTGATCTGGGCCCCGTGACTTCCTCACACTCACGACATCCTCACCTGTTCCACCTAGGCTGCAAAACTGCACCTGTGTATGTGCATGCATGAGTGTGTGTGTGTGTGTGCATGTCTGAGCCAGCTGCTGTTGTTTTTATCTCATGAGTCTCTCGGTGAAGACCGACTGGGTGTTTCCATTGCAGGGAAAAGAAAAGTGAAGCTTTGATTTCTTGTCGGAGCCTGTGACGGACATGTTTTGAGGATGAGGACTGTTTAGATGCCGGTGGGTCCTGAGACTTCCACAGAGGGTGGAAGAGTGTTTGGCATCAGGATGAATTATGGATACCACATGTCTAAAGCTGGAGCCCACTCTTGAGCCAGAGTGCTATTCAAGGATGGGTAATTGAAGTGCACTGCTAAAGGATGCTAAAGGATGCTAATATCACACAGAAAAGGCCTCAGCAGCTCATCTCAGTGTACTGAATGAGTGAATGAATGAATGAATATTTGAAGTATCGTTAGGTTGTTGGGTGAATTGCCTGTTGCACTGGAGTTCTTAATAGTCATCTGCACCATAATAAGAACAATCACACATGCACGCTTCCCCACCCTATATGGGTCTTTATCTAGCTCTCTCTCTCTCTCTCTCTCTCTCTCTCTCTCTCTCTCTCTCTCTCTCTCTCTCTCTCTCTCTCTCTCTCTCTCACACACACACACACTCTCTCTCTCTCTCTCTCTCTCTCTCTCTCTCTCACACACACACACACACACACACACACACACACACACACACACACACACACACACACACTCTCTCTCTCTCTCTCTCTCTCTCTCTCTCTCTCTCTCTCTCTCTCTCTCTCTCTCTCCTTGCCTATGTTTCTCTCCCTGCAGACACACACACAGATGCCTGAGAGAGAGAAAGCCCACTGAACGTGAAATGCGTTTGTCTCAAGATGAAAGGCTTCACACCCACAGCCTACATGCAGAGTCTCTTCCGACACCTTCCCGCGACAGCGCATACTGTAGCAGAGGCTTGTGCTATGCAAACTCACTCCAGCTAGCATCCCTCCCCACACCCATCAACACCGCAACACACTCGCATCCCTGCCCCTCACTTCCACCCCATTTATCCCTCCTTTCCCCCATGACTGTACGGATGCTGCAGTAAGCAGCCGGGGAGCAGGAAGGTGCAGAACAGGCAGCATGACAAGGCTGCAGAGAGGGATAGGTTTCCACAAAAGCCATCATTTGAAAAGCTCGGTGGGGTTTTCAGGCGAGGAACATGCTTAGCCACACGCAGGGCGTGAAAAGCGACACTGGCTATGATGCTAGATAATTGCTTCCCATTTAGCTGTGTGCTGCAAGCATCAGACAAAAATAGCATGTCGCTGAAACAAATGTGCCGGGGAGCATGGGAGCTAGGAGCGCTGTGGTCGTGGATCGATATGCAGAGTGGACAGTGTCTCACAGCCTCTGTCTACCACACCTAGCAACATATTTTATGTTAAATCATGTAGCACACTGTCTCTATTCATCCAGCTGAAATAAAATCCAGTATGTGTGTGTTTTCTAAGCCAGTCCAGTTTGTGTTTGGATGAGCATACCAAGAATAGACTTTAGGTTGACATAGGCCTAAGTGTTGTTTTTTCTCACCACAATGTTACCCGCATGACATCTGCAGACCGCACATCACACTCTTAAACGGGCCACATATCTGGTAACTCATCCCCTCCCACGAGCCACCAGAGAGATTCCCCATTTCTCTGATTGTCACAACTTTGTGCTTTTGCTCCAGATAAAATGCACATTTGGTTCACAAAGGAATAGATAACCAGTCTAATATTGGCTCCAGAGACCCAGCAGCACTTTACAGATAAAAGCATCAGGACAGAGTCCCTCAAAAACATCCCATCTGAGATCTGTTTCCCTCACTGAGGGTTTGTTATCACCATCATCACCACAGGAGGCACATCTATAGGTGCTGCTGCACAATCACTGTCATATCATAACTGAGCTGCAATAAATCAAGTCTTAAATGAATCAGATCCACCACACCTTTCACAACATATGCCATGCATATCTTATATTTCATAACACACACACACACACCCACACACCCAGCATATCTGTCACTCAGAGGAGCAGCTCGGCACACAAATCCCTCCTCAGATTTCATCCTCAAGTCTTAGAAGCACACATCAAGGTGAGGCAGGGTGGAGAATATCCAGTCAAACCCAGAATTCTCAGTTAAGTTTACACTGAAAGCTGAAGCAGTACAATAGCAGACAGTATAACCACTGCAGTGCAGTACTGTACACAACCAGGTGCTGATATTCCTGCCTTTCAGAGCCCACACAAGACTCACCATGCTGGGTAACTGATCAACTACAGCTGCCTGCACAGGCTGAAGGCAAACAGAGAAAGAAATAAAGCAGCAGAAGGAGAGGACGAGCAACAAGGCTGGCCTCTCGGGTTACTCACCAGCACTGGCAGAACACAGCAGAGACACCAAGAGCACAATCACCAGCGTCAGGATCTTCACATTCATTTCTGCACTCCCCTCTGGCTCTCCGCTAGTCACTCGCTGATATACTGTAGTGTTGTGTGTGTGTGTATGAGTAAGCGTGTGTGTGTGTGTGGATGGGAGGGGGAGAGAGAGAGAGGGAGAGAGAGAGTGAGCAGCTGAGCAAGAAAAGAGAGAGAGACTGTTTGCTTTCCAGTGTGTGTGTGTGTGTGTGTGTTTCTAGGAATGTGTGTGTATTGGCCTAAAATTGTATTTGTATATGAGTGTGACAGCACCTCTCTGAGACTGAAGGCACGTCTTTATCTGAGCTCTCCCACGGAGGTCCGCGAGTGTTTTTTCTTTTCTTCTGTCAGAGAATCAGCAGCAAGTTCAATGAAGCTGTGAGCGCGCTGCTAGTCCTGCGTGTGTGTGTGAGAGTGTGTGTGCGAGTCCTGTTCTCCTTGGATAAGAAGACTAGTTGGTCATGTGGCTTATGTATCATTGACTCTATGGGTCATGGACAAGCCCTCCTGCCCCACCAGCACCCATCATCTCCACCCCTTTTCTCCTGAATCACACAAGAGGCTGAGGAAACGGGGGAAAGAGTTAGCAAAGGGAGGGAGGAGATGATGGGAGGGGTGGTGGTGGTGCATGCAGGTTTATGATAACACCCAAACAGATGCTCTTGTTCAGAAGCCTTTGAATTGCAAACAGGGCATTTCGCCAGGAATCCAGAGATCAAAATACAAGCTTATGAGTGGAATTAGATGAAAGGGGGGAAGATGTGAGATGAGGTTCATGATTTCCACCTTTTGTATCAGCACCAGCTCTCTTCCTCACCCCCATTCTTTCCCCCACAGTGGCAGCTCAGTCTTGCTAAACGTTTGCACTGAATCATTTGCGTCGTTTGAAGTTACTGTCCGTGACACTTGAAGTAACAGCAGGAAAAAACTCATCAGACCATGCCTGATTCCATCACTTGCATCATTTGTTTCACCAGCCCTGAAGTCATTTGTTTTATTTAGTTAAAAAATGATTTTATTCTTCCCTCAAACAAAAGCTGCAAGTGAGACGCCACCCTACACGGCTGTAAAACAACCCAAATCATGTGTCATTTCATGTGTTTATCAGACAATAAACAGGAAAGGTTGCTTTTCATGCCATGAATTGTGAGAAACGTGAAGCGAGCACTTGAAGCACAACAAGTTTTCTTATCGCGTTTCACCAAAGAAGGCAACGTTTCTACGAGTTCTTTTGGGAATAAAGGTTTTTCAGGAAGGACCATAAATTGCGTATTGTTTATCGTGAGCTTACAGATTATGGAAAATAAACATTGGACCCCACCCTGTTGGATGGCACCACCAAACCACAGCTGAGCTAACAAGATGTATAAACAAAACTTTTAATTGATTTCACTATAATATTATTTCTGCAGAGATTGACTGTTAACATGTAGAAAATTTACTGAGTCCAGAGGTCTGAGAACAGAAAAGGGCTGCAGCAACACAAGATGGATGAACCGATTTCAGCTCCAGCCTTCAAACACAACCCCCCTCCTATGTGTTGTCTCTAAACAGTCACTTTAGTGGTATAGACCTAAAAAATAGAGGCCCAGTGACCTTCGACTCTGCAGCTCCCGCTTCACACAGCCCAATCATTGTCTCCGTTGGACCCGGGGTCCCGGAGGGCAGCGCGTCTCCGCCACCCACTCCAGATCCAACAACAAGAGCACCTTCCATTTTTACACGCAGCACTTGAAGCGTTTGCGTTACATGAAACAATCCCTCACACCTCACGGGTGACCAAGCCTCCCTGGGGGCTAAAAGATGCCTATCCAAGCCTGTGCTTTTTTAGAACCAGAGATAATTCACCCAAGTGCTTTTAGAAGAGTCTGTCCACAGTGTCTTTTGAGGTGTTCACTGATCGCTGACAGAAATCCTGAGTAATTCCTTCTAATAGTACATTAATTAGAAATACAGGGCATTATAGTGCCATTACCAACCCACTTAGTTGTCACGAGTGATTGGGCGTAATTTAAAATGCAGTTTAACACAAGATTCAGGAATTATTTCAAAGCCGTCTGGAATAACAGCCAGCAAAGTTGATCCTGAACGTGCTGAGTTCAGGTGTTGGCTGGGATAATTCACGACTGTGGACTGATTAGTCGTTAAAATGCAATATGGACGCTGGATAAGAACATGTGACACGGGAAAATTGGCTGTGCGAGCTTAAACATTTGCACTCTATTAGCTTAAAGTGTCTTAGCTTGATGCAAAGCCTGTAATGAAAACCCGACAGATGGCATTCCCTGGGAGTGTATCAATGGATTTAGTTTTACATTCAGGGATGCAGAGGGTGAAACCTGGCAGCACAACACAGTCAGAGGTCATCGATGCATCTGCATGCATCCCGACACAGGAAACACTTGGCTGTTTACAGGAAGCGTTTGATGAAGGAATGCCGTGGAAGTCTGGATGCAGTCACCAGTGACGACTCTTCCTGATTCCTGAGTTGTTTTCTTTAAACAGACATTCCTAAGATAAGTGTAACATAGATGAGAGCAAAGGTTTCCTTGTTTTCCTCTGAGTGGCGTTTGGTTTTTACATACAAGTCTGTGTGTGCAGTGCAGGAATCGTCAACAGATATCTGGAAAAAATCTTGCATTATTGACAACAGTCACAGTTATTTTGTTTCCTGTTTATCTTCCGCTTCTAAATAAAGCTACAGATTTTTGAGATGCTAATGAAGTGTGCGGATGTTTGTTTGCACTGATGATTAAATGAATAGGTTACTCATGTTTTTGTTGTTTTCGTTCAAATTTAAAATAAACACTTCCACATCCACCTTCCTGTTTACAGCATCCATTAGATGTGATCAAGTTTTATTAAAATGGAAAACAAATCAAACCTCCGTCTCGATGGAGGCCATTAACTCGACTGTCAGACGAGGTACTAATTAGGTTCTTTGAAGCAATTATCTATAAAGCAAATAATGTGACATTTTTATTTAGATGTTTTAAAGTAAAAGATGGGAGAATGAAAGCTGTAGTTTGTTTATTGGAAGTTTTAAACAAACAGCCGTGGGTAGACATCACTTCGATTCAATTCAGTTCAAGTTTATTTGTATAGCGCCAAATCACGACAAGAGTCGTCTCAAGGCATTTCACATGGTAAACATTACAATACAGGTCAGTTCATTAAGCCAATCAGAAAAAAGTTTCCTATATAAGGAACCCAGCAGATTGCATCAAGTCACGACTAGTGTCAGTGTTTTTACAGCAATCCTCCTACCAAGCAAGCATGCAGCAACAGTGGAGAGGAAAACTCCTTTTTAACAGGAAGAATCCTCCAGAGGATCCTGGCTCAGTATAAGCAGCCATCCTCCACGACTCACTGGGGATCGAGAAGACAGAGCAGACAGACACACAAACACCAACATCAACCCATCCACATACACACACACACACACACACACACACACACACACACACGCACGGACGCTTGCATGCATACACACACACACACACACACACACACACACACACACACACACACACACACACGCACACAACATATATACCAAGTAATGTTTCTATAGTTATATTGTGATTTCTTAGTAAATATTCTATTTGACAAGAGATACATTTTATTGTATTTATCCTAGTGACTCTATAATTAAACGGGTAATCTAGTAGGAGCACATTCAATGTAAAAAAAAAGTAAGATGTTATTATCAGGAGAGGGAGAATGTTTAAGTGGTTAGCAGCAGTGTTCAAGCTGACGGCCCCCTCCATGAGGCCACCACAGCTCAGCAGAACATTGTTGTAGCTTCTTCTGGGGAGAAAAATACTTAGAGAATAAATAAAGTTAACAGCTGAAATAGCAGGAAATAATACAGTTAAAGAGCAGATTGTAGAAGAAAGTCGTAGAGTGTGGAAAGTGGTCAGTGTATCCTCCAACAGTCTAAGCCTATAGCAGCATAACTACAGAGATAACTCTGGATAATCTAGCCATTTAGATGGAGGCATGTTGGAGGCAGGGCAAGGGAGAGTCATCTTTACCGACTGTACACTCCACTTCCCTCTACTCCCCCACTTGTCCAGATCTAGGCTAACATCAGATTTTAACCATAGGCCCTATCAAATAAAAATGTTTTAAGCCTAGTCTTAAAAGTAGACAAAGTGTCTGCCTCACGGACTAAAGCTGGGAGTTGGTTCCACAAGAGAGGAGCCTGATAACTAAAAGATCTGCCTCCATTCTATTTTTAGATATTCTGGGAACCACCGGTAAACCTGCAGTCTGAGAGCGAAGTGCTCGGTTAGGAACGTATGGAACAATCAGATCACTGATGTATGATGGAGCTTGATTATTAAGAGCTTTATATGTGAGAAGAAGGATCTTAAAATCTATTCTGAATTTAACAGGTAGCCAATGTAGGGAAGCTAAGACATGAGAGATATGATCTCTCTTTTTAATTCTCATCAGAACTCTAGCTGCAGCATTTTGGACAAGCTGAAGACTTTTAACTACATTCTGTGGACTTCCTGAGAGTAATGAATTACAGTAATCCAGTCTTGATGTAATAAATGCATGAACTAGTTTTTCAGCATCACTCCTGGAAAGGATGCATCTAATCTTAGCAATATTCCGAAGGTGGAAAAGGGAAATCCTACAAACCCGTTTAACGTGGGATTTGAATGACATGTCCTGGTCAAAGATAACACCAAGATTCTTTACTTTGTTCTCTGAGACTAATTTAATGCCATTCAGGTCAGGTGATTGACTGTTATTAAATGTCAAGAACCGGAGGCTCTGTGGATTCACTTAATCAGGACTTTATCAGCTAATTCAGCTGAAAAAGGCTTCAGGTTCTTTGAAGGCAGTGTGGAAAAACAGCTAGTTATTTATGCCAGGATCTGCTTCTTCAAACACTCTCACTAACACACATCCTGTTACTTAATTAATCTGTGAATTCGGTTTTAATGGTCTTTAAAAGTCAACAGTAGCTGAGTTTGATTTAAGATTCAGTGGGTTCAGTCGTTTTATGCTGAACCTCTTTTATACAAAATACCCAATAAATAAGGTCTGTTCATAGGGGTCTGGCTGTGAGAGGAAATTACTTTACACAACAGCAGAGTAATTACAGTATAATCTTGAAAAAAACTTTTATTTTTGTCTGAACAGACTTCATTTTTTCACAGAGCTAAACGCTGACATTTAGTGACTCACTCACACACTTGTGTCATAGTGTCCTAGTGTGTCATAGTCCGTGACATTTATTTTATTCATAAAATTAATTTTGAAGGGAAATATTTAATCTACAAAAACTTTATTCAAAATGGGAATGGGAACCTGTCACACCCTGTCCTGTCTCCCCATTTGGTTCAGCATGTGTCTCTGTTGATTGCTCCCACCTGCCTCTCGTTTCCCAATCACCCAAGCTCCCAGCCCTCCAGTATTTAAACTTCTCCAGTTCTGTGTCTCTTGTTGCCTCGTTGTTTCCATGTCCTGTGTCCAGTGATCATTAAAAACCTTTTACGTTTTCTAGTTTGTCTGCCTGCCTGATCCCTCCCCAGCGTTTGGATCCTCACCTCCGCTCCACTCACCAGCGTGTCGTGACAGAACCATTGTACCTAAAATTGCACCTAAAATAATTAAATCAATATTAATTGACCTATTTTTGGAAAGATTTACACAAATATCTAAAATGTTAAAAGGGACATATTATGCAAAACTCCCCTTTAGTGTCCTATTGTAATGCCCTGTGGGATCCAAATGTCAAAGAAAAAAACTGTCCCCCCTTTTTCTGTCAGTGATTGGTTTTAGCAATTATGTTCCCAAATCAAGTTGTTTCAGAAAGTTCTTATTATGGAATCATAATAAGGAAAAACCACATAGAACCTGCTCTCAATGTTAGACGAGTGGCAGCTCTGCTCTGAGCGCCTCCCAAATATTAGAGCTTCTCGGCTTATAGCAGCCTGAGTGGGGCCAACTCCTGCTTGTTTTAATAAAATGACAGAGCCCTGAAACGGCTCATTCAGGAGGGTACTGAAACTCAAAAACTGCTAAGAGAGAGATTTAATGCAAAGAGCCTCATGAAGATGTTTTGTATTGACCTTAGAACTAACCTTAATATAATAACACGTCTTTAATGCTTACATTTTTTCTTGTGGACATTTTTCTGAATGAAGCTCAAGTTCAGGATTTTTTGTTCCTGCAGCACCTTAGTAATTTTTTTTAACACTTTCATCAACTTGCTCCTTTCTTGGCATCTTTTGGGCCATTCCCATCTGTACCGTGTCGGCCCGGGCCGGGTAGCCCCAGTCGGCCCCAGCCTGGCCCGGTTGATTCCACACATCCTTGTCTTAAGCCCATGTGGGCTGATTCTACCCACCAATCAGAGGCTTGCTCTAATGGAAGGTGTGAATTTGCTGTCAGCAGTGGGTGTGTTGGCCCTGGTCGGCCTGAAGCAGACCCCCTCGAGAAGAGGGCTGAGAATGAGCCTTGGTTGGCCCGGAAAAATACCAGGCCACCCAGATATGTAAACAACCTACGCTACCCGGCCCGGGCCGACCCGGTGCAGATGGGAATGGCCCATTTGTATTTTGGCTCTATACCACTCAGCTCCTGCTGCCGACACTAATGAACAACAAATTACGAATGACCGGCACTTTTTGTTGCTTTGAAAAGAAACCTAACAAAAACATTTAAGATCATGTCAGTAAATAAATACACTTGTTCAAAAGGTTTGTGATCACAGAAATAAAACCACTTATCTACATAAAACACTTAATGTCTGGAAAATGTCTGCAGCTCAAAATACACAGTGTCTCTAAAATAGCTAGTTCAACCACACACACACACACACACACACACACACACACACACACACACACACACACACACACACACACACACACACACACACACACACACACACACACACACAGAGATTGGCAGATGTCTTACATTTGATACAGGGGTTATTGAGGGAAATCAAGGGAGTTTTAGTGAAAGCTCAGGCATAGTTCTGCATGACATTACTCTCTATGACCAGATCAAAGTACAACATGTTGCTTTGCTGAGAAACAAAAAAGGATGTTTGATGGATGTTGGGAGCACATTCATTATCAAACTGAAAATAAATAAGGCCCATTTAGGGTCAGCCTTTTTGGTGCTGAAGGCAAAGCATGGAGGTGGGAGTGTGGTGATGTGGGACTGGATGAGGGCAAAATGATACACTGTAAACGCATGACGACACAAACCTGGAAGAAAAAAGAAAAACACTATAAATTGCAACCTAAACATTTACTGTAAAAATGAATAAAAACAGGAACAATTACAGTTTTTTTCTATTGCTAAAACGCGTTTTGCAAAACTGTATGTTTCTTTCAAAACTGCACACACAAAACCCCAAACATAACACACAAATTTGTAAACCGTGGCTTCGCTTTGCAACAAAACCCTGCCACCACATATCGTAACATGATCCCAAAATGGAACACGTGTTTTCATTTGGTAAGCACAGCCACTTTTTCACATGACACACACATACCATTCATTGCTTAAACACAAGTAGCCTTTGGGTGAACACTACCAAGCATGGAAAGAACACTGAAGAGCAAAACTGAAAACTCAATTGTCTAAATGGAACACAATCAATTACACACTGAATCTATTACAATGCCCACTTCTCTCATAGACAAACATTAGACATCACACAAATTTTGAGACAAAACATTATATTTTTAGTTACTACCCCCCCCCCCCCCCCCCCACACACACACACACACACATTTTGAGACAAAACATTTTATTGTTACAGTTAACACCCCCCCCCCCCCCCCCCCCCCATTCAAGCATAATCATGGGGAATCATGCCTCCGGTCTCTGTCTGGCCAGAGGGCCTCATCAACATCACAGGCGATGTCCTCCTGGTCCAAACAGCGCTGGAAGTACCGCCTCGAGTGCCTCATGAAGCCCTGACAGGCCTCAAAGGCCACATCTCTACAAGCCTCCTCCATGGCTTGAAGCAGTGGGACCTGGCTCTGTGGATTCCTTTCGTACACCTTCCACCTCCAGGCTGAGAAAAACTCCTCAGTGGGATTGTGGAAGGGGGAATAAGGTGGAAGGTATAAAATGGAAAACCGTGGGTGTTCCTGAAACCACTCATACACCTGGGTAGCCTTGTGGAAACTTACTTTTATGCTGCAGTCCCTGATTGCAAATTGCTCGCCAGACCCAAAAGTTTAGAGATTTGAATATTTGTGTGTTGTTGATGGAAGCTTTGAGAATTTATGTGGAAAGTGTGTGTAAACCTGAAAATTGTGTGCTGTGTTTTGACAGCAAGGTAATGTGAAACTGACATCAGAGTGTAAAGGAGGAAAATCAGAGTTCTAATATGATGATCTTAAGTAGTGATAAATTGAGTCAAGCGATTGGGAACAGAAGTAGAGGTTGTGAAGATTGTGCCTCATTTTTGCTTTTTGAGTTTTAGCAATCGAAAAAAAAACTGTAAAAAGTTTTAGAAGAGTTTGAGTCCAAAAATAATTAATTCAAAGTGGATTTGTAGTGCTGATGTTTCATTTACAGGACAACATAATCTATGGATATCATAGAGTTACAACCATGAAACATTTTTATGCTGAACTCATCTTTCGACTCTCCAGCAGCAGGTCCAAACTCATTACGTCAACAAAACACACTCCACCCTCATCTCACTGTGGAACGCAGATTCTCCACAGATATTGTAAAACAATAAATAAAGCCTTTTGAATGTCTGTGTTCTCCAAAGTCTAATCAGCAACTAAAATCTGCTGTAAGCCCCCCCACCCGCTCCCCCAAGTGGCAGGTGAAATCCGCCCGTCTGACATCACCGCTATGTTTCACTGCAAGTGCTGAATGTCTCTCCAACACAGAGAAGTCTCTGTGCTCACCTGTAACGTTACTGTGCATCTTTGCTGGTGATGATCTCGTTTCATCTGCAGAAAAATAAATCAGTGACAGATCGTCAGGCCTCTACATAGTCCCCCTTAGAAATACCAACCATCAGGTCCATGAGTGTGTTACTCTTCAGTGTTCTCAAAATGAAGGCACAGTGATCTTCCACCCTTACTTCACGGTAGCAAAGCATCAAAGGCTAAACAAGCTAAGTAAAGGTGATGCTTTGCTTAAAGTGGTCTAATGTTGGTGCAGTTATCAGACTTTTGATCTGTTTGAACAGAAACATCATCTGGAAACGGTGGGCTTCTTTCTTTTTCCTTTTCAGAGCGATGGTCCAAGTGTGCTGCAGCTTGGTCTTTCTGACTCACAGCAAAACAGAGAAATGAAAATCGGCTGATGACAGATGAGGAAATGTTTTCTGGGAGAGAAGGCACTCTGAAAACAGGCTCAAAGCTGGTGAATGATTTCATTTTTATCTGCTGTGATGCCAGTTGTGAGAAGTTTATTAGAAAAAATGAAATGTAGTTTTGTTTTTACCTGGAGCAAAAGATTAGTGCCCCTTTGCTATGATTTTTAATTTATTTACATATTTTTTTTAACTGTTTTGACATAATGTTGGTACTTTTGTATATAAATAGAAGATGTTTTCTTTTTACTACAGGAAGTGAAATATTTCCACCATTTTAAAAAAAATCCACTTGTTGTCTTCTCAAGCATCCAGGATCTAATAAAATGTATTGGTCTGCATATTGGATCTAACAATGAGAACATGCTAAATAACGTTTTGAATCTATAATGTATCCTCTAAATTCACTTTGAGCCACTGAGTGTAAACATTTATAATCTTTGATCCAAACCATCTTGACATGTTAGTACTTGAACTGTCAAAGGAAGAACCATTTATTGAACTATGAAGTTTAACCCTCCCACCCTTCCACTGTCCTCATGGGTGACCCCATGAGGACAGTGGAAGGGTTAAAACATCTACTGAACTTCTCTTTAGTTATTAGAGATGCTTTTCCTCTCCATTGAGGAGCTTTTACAGTTGAAAACAAAAAGTGCAAAATTTCTAAGTATTTTTAAACTGCACGTCCATTTATGAGTTAACTGATTTTGTTTGGAACCGGTGTTAGTTTGATTGAAAGGAACTGTAGATTAAAAGTGGAAGAACTTCCATCCATCTGCCTGTTCGTCCATCCCCAGCTACCTCCTCCAGCTCATTTGGAAAGCTCTATGACCAGCTATGAAACATAGTCTCTCCTGGACATCCTCAGCCTGCCCCAAGGTCACAGTTCAGAAGACATGTGTGTATCTCCTCCCATGGATGGCATCCAGAACACATCTTTACCAAATACCCAAACCACCTCCATGGGCTCCTTAGGATGAGGAGGAGCAGCAACTCTTCACTGAGCTCCTCAGCCCTGTCCTTGAGGGTGAGTCCAGCCACTCTGAGCGAAAAGAGCCAGATTTTCCATTTTCTAGAAGACTTAGAGCCTGCTCCACCTCATTCTAGATGTTGAATGGTGTTCAGTGACTGTAAAAAGATGATGGTGAAATTGTTCCGCTGTTTTCAATTTTCCTTTTTGCCCTAACTGATGAATTGTGTGGTTGTTGTAAGGATCCATGGTGGTAAAACTAGTGAACATCACTGTGAGCACACCAATATAAACCAGTTAAAAAGAGACAAATGGTGCGACTCTGGAAGTCTTCTGAAGTTGACGTTTCTTTTGTCTCTTCTCTTTTTGTAAAGTTTCTCTTTGATGTCTCGTCACCTTCCCTCATCACGAATTCTCTTTGCTCCAACTGAGCAGAGAAAGAAAAATAAATGTACAAAGTAAATTATTCACGGTCATGAAGACGATAAAGTTTTAGCAGATCTAGCGAGTGCTTCCCCAGCTGCTGATGTTTAGAACAAAGGAGGGAACAGAGTAAGAAAAGGAAATTTAGTCAACGACACTTCATGTTTTATGGTATACTTAGAACTTAAAGTGTTCCAATCTGATTTTGTTCCTTTTTAATGAGAGCGACCCGGGTCCCCACCTGCCTCAGTCGGGGTAAGGAAGGGGCATTTCTCAACATGAGCTCAGAGAGCCGTTAAACAGGCTTTTCTGTGTAACCCAATGAATCACAGATGGAGAGCACCTGATTCTTGAGTCATATTCCTCTTTTTTGTTGTGCTTGCGCTCATCAAATAACAGGAAACATAATTCTAGAACTTTTCTGTAAAAACGGAGAGAAATAAGGAGTTAGTGGTGCGTCTCCATCGACTTGCTCTTTAAAAGATAAGAAATATGGCAGCTTCTTTGTGTTGTGGCTGTTTTAAAGCTGTTTAATATGACTCTGAATTGAGTTTAAAAGAAGAATAGAGCCGGGAAAGACAAACAAAAAAGAAAAAGGAGTGAGCAAAGGATTTGCTGTCCTTTGTGTTTTTTGCATGCAGCCAGCCCTTGATGAATGGATGTCTCTGCAAAAGGGAACGCCTGACCTCTCTCAGTTTCGTAGCAACTAGACTTTTAGGTAGAAGGAGTCGTATTTCACATCATTTTTATCTATGAATGCACACGGCCCATAAATCTGAAGCAGACATGTGTTCCATTAAAGAAAAGGTATAACATCTTTTTTGTGTTTTCTCTTTTAACTCTCAGGTCTAAGTTTGAGGTTAATGGAAGAGTTCCTGTGATTTGGTTTCACTAAACTGCCACATAATGTATTTCTGGTGTTAGATCTAGCACAACCTAACAAATGGCTAATGTGCCAGCACAAACTCTTTCCTCTGACGCAGAAAAACACATGGACACACACAATAACATATCAACAGTTGGAAGGCTTTTACACCAGAGCCAAGCCTTTCAGCAAACATGTCAACACACAATTAGCACATTTTCACCATCACAAATCTCCCAAAACATTTGCTGATGCTTCTTTCCCCTTTTTTAAAATAAAAATGGAGCTTTAAAATGGCTTCTGTTTGCTCTGTGTTTATATTTGAGTGAGTTTAAAGTACATTTCAACTTAGTTTTTTTACCCAAAAAGTATTTTTTTACGAAAACAATAAAAAATTCATGCAAATGTATAAATGTTATATTTTCTGCATGTATTAATCATTTGATTTGATTTTCTTTTTTTTAAAGAGGGACATATTACACAAAACACAACTGTGGTATAATTTGTTGTTGCCCACTGCCTTCATAAAGACTCCAAATGGAAAAAGAAATCCAACATCCATCCATTTTCTGTCAGTGTTTGGTTTACGTATTACCTGTAAGTATCACTAAAACAAGCCATTTCAAACAGTTCCTGTTTGTGACATCACAAATGGGGTGTAGTGTTTTGCAAGCAAAACCTTGTTAAGTATCTGAGAGATCTTGTGATGTCTGGGTTGTAAAATCAGTTTGACCGTATGGTTTATTAAGCTAGAGATTATTCATAAAACCATCCGACACCGCTGTGCAGAGTCTACGAAACGCCTTGTGTGACAGCAGCTCTTGAGCGGTCCGGGAAAGAGGCAGCCAGCCTGTTGATATCACCGTATACAGCAGCACCTAGGATCTCAAAGAGTCGTAGCTCCCTTTGAGTTCAAATATCACCAGCCATGAGATACTACCAGCAAGTTAGATGTTCCACGTCTGAGGAGCTGTAGCATCTGATACCACTCGCAAGTGTTGCAGCGAGGCTTTTAACCTTAAGGTCAAAAGAGAGAATGGTCCCAAGCTCACCCAGCCGGCCTACCAAGTAAGTTGGTGAACAACTGGTTAGATCAGGAAGTGATCTATATTTTTATTAACTGTTGTTGACAAATTTAGAAAAATCACAATTTGACAAGTTTTAAAGGGTATTAACAAAATTCCTCAGGAAATCACTCTTTCCCTCAGACACTTATACAAGTTATTTCTTATCATGAAGTGAAAAAGTTAAACAGATTATGCGAAGCACAAATGTTTTAACAATTATTGATAATCTGGTGATATTACTGTGTTCATACTGATAGATTAAATTATTAAAATCAACAACTACTGATCTGGTGTCATTTAAGATCTGAAATAAATCGTTACCAGAAAAATATTCATTTGAACCCATCATTGATTAATGCAAAGTATAGGACACATTATTCAAATACTTTGGATTTAAACAAATTGTTCATTCAACAAAATATGATTATATAAAGTTTCAAAGTCATTTATGACAGGGGAGATTAGCTTTATTCAGAGAGGATAGATAAAAAGTTCTGCTTCTTGCAGTCTTGAGGACTCATGACGTATGTTAGTTAAGAATTAGTTAAGAATATTGGCTCAAGTTCATTTCTTCATATTGGCATTATGGTGTCAGATTGACCTGTATGAAGAACGTTGGCCTGTAAGTTAATTTCTGGTCATTTTTGATTAAAACATGGCCAATTGGTATGCTACAGGAGAAACTATGCGCTGGACAGCAGTTGCTGCTGGAAGAGCGGTAGCTCTACTTCAAAACTCTATTAGATATCGGCGCTTCTCAGCTTTTAGCAGCCTGAGCAAGGGGTGGGTGGGCGTGGCCAGTTACAGCTTGTTTTCTTAAAGTGACAGAGCCCTGAAACGGCTCACCCTGGAAGGTACTGAAACTCTCAATAATAGAACTGCTGACATCACTTCATATGAGAGGGATTAAATGGAAAGAACGCCATAAACATATTTTGCATAGACCATAGAAATATTATAACTCTTTAAACAAAATGAAAAAATAATATTGCTGCATGGGAGTATTTTATTGTTTGAATTCCAAAACAAGAACATTCACGTGAAAAAAATGAGGAAAAAAATTGGTGAAACGTTTCGTTGATTACTCATACCTAATGATTAGGAGCTATAATGATAGAAAATTGGTTTAAATACTTGTGAAAACTGTTTGTTTCTTAGAAAGACGTCCAGCTGTTTGATGTGGTGAAGTTGGAAGTGCAGTACTGATGATCAGCCTGTAGTTTTATGGATTTGGCAGCTCTGTCCTGTGTGTTGGCACCTGTTTCTCCAGCTTCGTGTTTCAGCTGTTGGAGTCATGTAACATTCCTGACAAACCATGACAGCACACTCTCTGAACTCTGCAGATGAGCACACAGCCACGTACGCCATCAGTTAGTCCAGACTCAGCTGAGCCTGCTTGTGTGCTTGGATCCTTCCACCGTTTCATGAATGACTAGAGGTCAGAAAATAGATTTGCGGCTAACTGGACTGTGACGGTCAGTGAGAAACGACTAGTAAGATCTCTTGAAATGTCAACTCTCTGGAGGCAGGCGTTGCAGATTTGCAACATTAAAACCTACCTACCTGGTTACTCCACATACATATTTCATGAGCATTTTTTTAACTCAGAAGTTCCCCTGAAGGACTTAGTTGTTTGCCCTTTTATCAAAACTTATTTTGAGCCTGAGAGGGTTAATGAGGAGTTTTAATTTCCTTGAGAGAGTTGGACAAATGTTCAAACTTTTTATTCACAAAAGAGTCACAGATTATTAACCTGCATCTGAAACCTATTTTGAACCTTTTCCAGCTTAGTTTACCCAACGTGATAGAAACATGAGAGAGGCTGGTTACCAAAAAGTGAAAAAAAGGATGATAAAGAATGTGAATAACACGTAAAACCCACTGGGCTGGGGCATTGCTGAACTGGTGACACAGTTAATAATGGCTCTGTCATGTTCAGCATGAGTGTAATTTCAAACTAATTTTGAAAGTTATGTGATCATATAACTTTGTGTTGCAGTCTTGCAACAAATAGTCATATGTAAAGGTAGAATAAGTTATAATATTACAGTAAAATAATCACAAACAGTTAAATGGCTCAATCACGTTGAAAGAAGGGTAACAATGAAACAGATTTCCTTCTCAGTCTTCTAGGGGTTATCAGTTTTTCTCCTTTTAAAAAAGCTAAAGAGAGATGTGGTAGCTAGTAAAAAGCTCCAGAGTTGTTTAAAGAGCCGAAGCCAGAAAACAACAACAACAACCCAGAAGTTATTTCTTGTACCCCTAAAAGCCACGGCATCTTTGAGCTATCAATGCTAACGGTGAATTAGAAACCAATAGCCGGCTTTAAAAATAGGAAAGATACTTTTTCAATAACTAACAATTTGATTTTAAAGTGAAATTATTTCTCTACTTATCTTTTGGTTCAGCCACAAAAATGGGAAAATGCAGACTACAGTGTATTATTAAAACAGCAGGAAAAATCATTGGTGCCCAGCTGCCCTCTGTCCAGGAACTGTACATCAGCAGGACCAGGAAAAAGGCAGTGAATATTGTCCAAGATGCCACACATCCTGCATCTACTCTCTTCCATCTCCTGCCATCTGGCAGACGCTATAGATCGCTGTGCACAAAAACTACCAGACACAAGAACAGTTTCTTTCCTTCAGCCATTTCTCTCCTGAATCTGTAGATTCTTTTACCTTCCTTTTATTATAGTTTTTAATACTTATTCAGTATGCTTATGGATGTGTGTATACATGTGTATATGTGTATACATGTGTATGTCATGCTGTGGGTAAGAGCTTTCACCCAGGACATGAAGAATCACGACAGAGTAAGAAAACTACAAGTGTTTTATTTCTTAAAACAGAAATAAGGGAACAAAACTAGAACTAAAGGCGCTGCGTCTGAAACACAGGAACTGGACGGGACCGGAATCTATAAAAGATAAGAGGAGAGGTAAGCGAGACCGGAACCAGAGAACCAGGAGAATCTGACTGAGTGACTGAGAGTTCTTACGGTCAGAGACCAGAAGTTGTGCGGAGGCGGACTGGGAGAGGCTGGAGTGGTGAGGATGGTGCTGAGCGTGGACAGGCAGGCGGGCGAGGAGATCGGAGACCTGAGGATCCTTGAGCGGTGAGACGGGAAACAACTCCAGACCAGGTAGGTGGTTCAGAACAGGAAACTGGAACAGGACAAACAAACTCATTAGCTCAGAACGCAGGACCAGGACAGTTTAGGAGGCTAGAAGCTACCCATATGAGAGTATCGACCGGCGCTGGAGTTGAGTCCCATCGCTCCTTAAATCCTGGTGGCTCCGATTAGTGGAAACTCCATGCAGCTGTGATGAGTACCACGCCCACCTGTAAACACAGCGCTGACCAAAACTCACAGCAGATGGAGGCAGACCGTGACAGTGCCCCCCCCCTCAAGGGACGCCACCCGGCGGCCCAGCAGAGGAGGAGGAGGCGGAGGAGGAGGAACCACGGGAGGCCTCGAAATCCCTGATCAGGGAGACGTCCTCAATCCACAAACCAGGAATCCACTGTCGATGTTCGGGGCCGTACCCCTCCCAATCCACCAGGTACTGCTGGCCGCGACCCCGCGGTCGAACATCCAGGATCCGGTGCACCCGGTAGCAGAGACCCCCGTCGGCGAGACGAACGGGTGGAGGAGGAGCGACAGGAGGACACAAGGGGCTGGAAGCCACCGGCTTGAGGAGAGAAACGTGGAAAACAGGGTGCACCTTCATGGAAGGAGGCAGGTCCAACCGGACAGAGACAGGACCCAGGACTTCAGCCTCAGGAAAAGGCCCCAGGAAGCGAGGAGAGAACTTCCTGTTGCAATCGCGAAGCTTGATGTCCCGGGAGGAGAGCCAGACCATCTGACCCTGAGTGTAAGCGGGCGCCGGACGTCTGTGACGATCTGCAATCCGGCGGTTGCGATCAGCAGTTCGTTGGAGCGCCGCCCGTGTCAGGGTCCAAGTGCGACGGGCCCGGCGCAGAAACTGGGGAACCGATGTGGAGGAAGCAGAGTCGGAGGGAAACAGAGGGGGTTGATATCCTAATGACACTTCAAATGGGGACTGACCTGTGGATGATGATGTGTGGGAATTATGTGCATATTCCACCCATGCAAGCTGTGAGCTCCATCCGGCAGGATTGGAAGCGCAGATACAACGAAGCATGGCCTCCAGTTTCTGATTCATGTGTTCCACTTGACCGTTTGTTTGCGGGTGGAAGCCAGACGTGAGGCAAACCTTAGTCCCCAGGTGAGTGGCGAAGTCGGACCACACACAGGAGACGAACTGGGGGCCACGGTCAGATAGTATCTCGCTGGAAAGTCCATGAAGGCGGAAAAGATGCTTAATGAGGAGGTTGGCTGTCTCAGTGGATGAGGGAAGTGATTTAAGTGGAACCAGATGACATGCTTTAGAATAACGGTCGACAATGGTGAGAATGACAGAGAAACCTTTAGACATGGGGAGACCAGTTACAAAGTCCAGAGCTATGTGAGACCATGGGCGATGAGGAATAGGCAAAGGCTGGAGGAGACCTTGAGGAGGCTGATTACTGGCCTTGAATCTGGCACATACCTGACAGGCTGCGATGTACTCCTTCACATCTCGGTACAGGGAAGGCCACCAGAATGTCCTTCTGATTAAACTGATGGTTCTCCCAAGGCCTGGATGAATAGAGAACCTAGCGGTGTGGGCCCAATGTATAAGGGCACCACGGGTGTTAGTGGGAACATAGATCTTATTAGGCGGACTGGTACCTGGATCGGGTTCCTGCTGCTGAGCCTCCAGGACCTTGTTGGTAATGTCCCAGGATATGGAACCAACGATACAGGAGGCAGGCAAGATGGTGGTGGGTTCCGTCTCCCTGTCGGAGGCAAACTGTCGGGAGAGTGCGTCAGGTTTGACATTCTTAGAACCGGGTCTGTAAGAGATGATGAAGTTAAATCTGGAGAAAAACAAAGACCATCGTGATTGGCGGGGATTCAGTCTCTTGGCCTCCTTCAGGTAAGCCAGGTTTTTGTGATCTGTCCAGATGGTTATTGATGCTCTGTTCCCTCCAACCAGTGGCGCCATTCCTCCAAAGCATTCTTAACCGCTAATAGTTCACGATCTCCAACATCGTAATTTTGCTCGGCTGGGGAAAGGCGGCGGGAATAGAAGGCGCAGGGATGAAGGCGCTGATCAGTGGAGGAGACTTGGGACAAGACTGCCCCAACACCAGTGTCCGAGGCGTCCACTTCCAGCGTGAATGGACGGGAAGGATCCGGACGAGTGAGTATGGGTGCTTGGGCAAAGCTTTCCTTGAGTGAGAGGAAAGCTTGGTCCGCCTCTTTAGTCCAGGAAAACGGTATCTTGGTGGAGGTGAGTTGGGTTAAAGGTGCTGCTATCTGGCTGTAACCCTTAATGAACCGGCGGTAGAAATTACCAAAACCCAGGAACCTCTGAAGTTGCTTGCGTGTGGTAGGTGTGGGCCAAGTCTGAACGGCAGTAATCTTATCAGGGTCAGTCCTCAGCTTTCCGTTCTCTAACACAAAACCGAGGAACTTGACGGAAGGAACGTGAAACTCACACTTCTCACCCTTAACATAAAGACGGTTCTCGAGGAGGCGTTGGAGCACAGCACGGACATGTTGGCGATGTTCAGACAGGTTTCTAGAGAATATGAGGATGTCATCTAGATAGACCGTTACAAACTTGTTAATGAAGTCTCCCAGCACAGAGTTAACCAAGGACTGAAAAACAGCCGGGGCGTTGGTAAGCCCAAACGGCATCACCAGATATTCAAAGTGTCCTAGCGGCGTTTTAAAAGCCGTCTTCCACTCATCGCCCTCTCGGATTCTGACTAGGTGATACGCATTACGCAGATCTAGTTTTGTGAATATGGAGGCATCATTTATGGGTTGAAGGTGGATGATAGCAACGGTAGCGGATACTTGTTCTTTATAGTGATAAGATTCAAACCACGGTAGTCAATGCAGGGACGGAGTGAGCCATCCTTCTTAGAAACAAAGAAAAACCCAGCACCCAGGGGTGAAGTGGATGGACGTATGATGCTGGAAGCTAGGGATTCTGAAATGTAGTTAGACATGCTGACCTGTTCGGGTTTGGACGGAGAATAGAGCTTACTGGTAGGAAGAACAGCGTCCGGGACTAGATCGATTGCACAGTCATACGGGCGATGAGGAGGTAGGGAAGATGCTCGTCCTTGCTGAAGACCTGTTGCAGGCTGTGATATTCTGCCGGAACTCCAGTGAGGTCAGGTGGTTCCAGAGGAGGGTTCTTTGTAATCTGAGCAGGAAGAGGAGCAGAACGCAGACAGTGGGAGAGACAGTGGGAACTCCAAACAGACACCGACTCGGTCTTCCAGTCGATCTGAGGATTGTGTAGGGACAACCACTCATGACCCAGCACCACTGGCGACTACGGAGAGGGAAAAATGTAAAAGCTCAGAGTCTCATGGTGGTAACCGGAAATCTGCAGGTTAATGGGAACAGTGCGATGAGTTATAGTCGTGAGGGAACACCCATCCAGTGAAGAAGCGCGGATGGGGGTAGACAGAGGAATAGTGGGGATGTTGAGCTGCTGTACTACAGCCTGGTCCAAAACACTCCTCTTGCACCCCGAGTCCACAAGTGCCTGGGTGGAAAACGTCTGTTGGTGAAAGGAGATGGTACACGTTAGGCCACACCAGGAATTAAGAGTGTCATGAATTCCACCCATCAGTAATCCCGGTCCTACTGATGGGCTCTGGATTTTGGTCGAACCGGACAGCTTGGCAGCAAGTGACCCGACTGGCCACAGTACAGGCAGAGACCTAGGGAACGGCGCCTAGCCTTCTCCTCCTGGGTTAACTGTGCTCGCCCAATC
Organism: Nothobranchius furzeri; assembly: GCF_043380555.1. Classification (NCBI taxonomy): domain Eukaryota; kingdom Metazoa; phylum Chordata; class Actinopteri; order Cyprinodontiformes; family Nothobranchiidae; genus Nothobranchius; species Nothobranchius furzeri. The sequence continues at coordinate 85,386,399 of NC_091741.1, forward strand.
TGCATAGAGTCCTCATGATGCACTGGTGAAGAGGGTTGCGGGTGAAAGCGCTGCGGTGAACCCATAACAATGGGTGGTCTGAAAGTCTGTGTCTTGTGTATCTCTTTGAGGCGTTTTTCAATATTAGCAGCGAGCTGGATCAGGGACTCAAGGTTCTCCGGTTCTTGACAAAAGGCTAATTGGTCTTTGATCTTATCGTTAAGCGCTTGAGAAAAGGCGGCTCTAAGCGATGGTTCATCTAACGTGGAAATGGATGCGAGTGTGCGAAAACCAATGGCAAAATCTAAAACTGACTGCTTTCCCTGCTGGAGGCTCCATAACTGCTTTGCTATTTCAGCTGGCGATTCGGTCTGGTCAAAAATCTGTTTGAATTCCGCTAGGAATGTTGGAAGCGGTCCTAGTAGGAAACTAGCTTGCCGACTCCTGGCCTCAGCCCATTGCAAAGCCTTGCCTCGTAACAAACCGATGATGTAAGATATCTTTACTGTATCATTAACAAAAGTGTCAGGAGATCTGTCAAAAGCCAACTGGCATAGCAATAAGAAACAGCGGCATTTACCTGGTTCACCAGAGAAAGTTTCTGGTTGAGGTGACTCAGCAACCCGGAAACTGACCCCGTGTTGCTCCCCCGGAAGTGAAGCTGGGGGCGGAGCTACGGAAGCGGCGGCAGGAGGTGGAAGCCTCTCGCTAACTTGTCGTAGGGCGGTGTTGAGCTGAAATAAGCGCTGATTTATGGCTGATAACTGATCAAGGGCTGAACGGATGGAACCTTCATGCTGGACTAGAGTGCTTGTTAAAGCGGCGGGAAGTGATTCTTCCATGTGGGTGTTCGTATAGCCGGTCAATTCTGTCATGCTGTGGGTAAGAGCTTTCACCCAGGACATGAAGAATCACGACAGAGTAAGAAAAATACAAGTGTTTTATTTCTTAAAACAGAAATAAGGGAACAAAACTAGAACTAAAGGCGCTGCGTCTGAAACACAGGAACTGGACGGGACCGGAATCTATAAAAGATAAGAGGAGAGGTAAGCGAGACCGGAACCAGAGAACCAGGAGAATCTGACTGAGTGACCGAGAGTTCTTACGGTCAAAGACCAGAAGTTGTGCGGAGGCGGACTGGGAGAGGCTGGAGTGGTGAGGATGGTGCTGAGCATGGACAGGCAGGCGGGCGAGGAGATCGGAGACCTGAGGATCCTTGAGCGGTGAGACGGGAAACAACTCCAGACCAGGTAGGTGGTTCAGAACAGGAAACTGGAACAGGACAGACAAACTCATTAGCTCAGAACGCAGGACCAGAACAGTTTAGGAGGCTAGAAGCTACCCATATGAGAGTATCGACCGGCGCTGGAGTTGAGTCCCATCGCTCCTTAAATCCTGGTGGCTCCGATTAGTAGAAACTCCATGCAGCTGTGATGAGTACCACGCCCACCTGTAAACACAGTGCTGACCAAAACTCACAGCAGATGGAGGCAGACCGTGACAGTGTATATGTGTGTGTATGTGTGCACACACACACGCACACACACACACACACACACACACACACACACACACACACACACACACACACACACACACACACACACACACACACACACACAGGGTTGAAAGATATGATCGACCTTTTCCCCCATCACTTTCATTTTTTAAATAGTAATTAATAAACTTTCAATACCATTACAATTTCCTTTGATTTAATTTTAAATAAATATTTAGAGTGCCCAGGTAGCACATAAACAATGCAATTTAACGTTTAACCTGTGCGGCCAGATCTCTCTCCTTCCTTCTGCTCTGCGTAAACCTGAATTGGCCACCTACTTGTGTGTAATCAAATGTCTATAGGGGAAAAGATGGAAAAGATGTAACCATGAGGTTCACTTTTGCCTCAGACCGACTTATTGCTGTTTTATGGTTTTTTATGGTTTTACCAAACCACAGCAATTTGAAATTGCCCATATTTCACCGACTTTTTTAACAATTTCAAAATGCTCTAAAATTGTAAATTGCTGTTTCCACAGGGTAATTCCACTTTAAATCAACATTATACAACCCCACAGTGATACTGTATCAATATCAAATCATTCTGATGTTGCCTTCCAAAATAAAGGCCTTTCAAATTGTCCATAATTGACCTAACTTTAACGATTTCAAAATGCTCTAAAATGGAAAATTGCTGTTTCCACAGGGTAATTCCACTTTAGATCAACAGTATACAACCCCACAGTGATACCTTATCAATATCAAGTCATTCTGATGTTGCCTTCCAAAATAAGGGGGGGGGGGGGGGGGGTCGGAGGCCCCCAGGTACCGAAGTCCATAGATTCACTGCAGTACGACCAGGTCAGTCCAGAGTGATCTCCAGGTAACAACAGTTGGAACTAGTTTGCGTCTCAGGAATAACTCTTAAGGAGATGAATAAATCAGCTTGTTGTGCAGGAACTGTTTTGTTGTATCAGCTTTGCAGGTGCAAAAAGATTTTGACAACGTTTCAAAAGCTTTGGTGGTTAAAGAGGTGTGCTTCAGGTGGCCGGTCTGAAGCTTCTCTAGAACTGAAGAATCACCAGAGTAATCTGGTTTTGATGTTCTCATGTTAGGATTGCATAGCCAACCAGAGGTTGACAAGTTTGAGGGGTATTACCAAGAATCTCAGAAACGCCTTCTTAGACACCGGAGGCTCTGATCTGGGGTAAGGGTTATTTATGTGTCATGGGCTTTAACTTTAACTTACTTTGTTCTTGTGTGAGTGCAAATGTTATGACCTGGTCAAATAAACATGCTGAAACATATATCATTGAGCACAGATCAATGAAACATCTCATTACTTTATAATATAAGTAGCAATAAATGTTTGTTTAATGATTTTAAAATCTTCTTCCTCTCTTCTGTGAAGCAAAAAGACTTGGATAAGAAGGGTGCTCAGTGAGGGACCTTGAGGAGCGAATGTTATTGTTAGGATTTTGTTATCTCTGTCAGAGCTGCAGGCTCTGAGTTCCAGCTGGTGGGATGGAGGCAGGTTGATTTAAAGGGAACGCCTGCAGTCTTGTGTCTCCTTTTTGACCAGATGTTGAATGGTCAAACTGTACCTAAAAACTGACCATTGCGGGACATTACAAATCCCTCTAATGACCCAGTAATTTACAGTATAAAACATATCATATGATGAAACATTTAAGAATTATATTATTATTGTAAAAATGAGCATTTTTCTACATTTCTTTTATTTTCCAAAAACTACAGCCCACTGAGATGCAAAAGAAGAAAGAAATCTAAATTAACACTCTAATGACTTATCCATCCATCCATCCATCCATCCATCCATTTTCATCCACTTATCGGGAGTCGAGTTGCGGGGGCAGTAGCCTAAGACTTCCCTCTCCCCAGCCACTTGGGCCAGCTCCTCCGGGGAAATCCCAGGGTGTTCCCTGGCCAGGTGAGAGACATAGTCCCTCCACCGAGTCCTGGGTCTACCTTTAGGTCTCCTCCCGGTTGGACGTGCCCGGAAAACCTCACCAGGGAGGCGTCCAGGAGGCATCCTGACCAGATGCCGGGCCACCTCAACTGGCTCCTCTCAATGTGGAAGAGCAGCGGGTCTACTCCGAGCCCCTCCCAGATGACTGAGCTTCTCACCCTATCTCTAAGGAAGAGCCCAGCCACTCTTCGGAGAAAACTCATTTCGGCCACTTGTATCCGCGATCTCGTTCTTTCGGTCACTACCCAAAGCTCATGACCATAGGTGAGAGGAGGAACGTAGAGCGACCGGTAAATCGAGAGCTTCGCCTTCTGACTCAGCTCTCTCTTCACTATGACAGACCGGTGCAACGCCCACATCACTGCAGATGCAGCACCAATCCACCTATCGATCTCACGCTCCAGTTTTCCCTCACTCATGAACAAGACCCCGAGATACTTAAAACTCCTCCACTTGGGGCAGGACCTCATCCCTGACCCGGAGAAGGCATTCTACCCTTTTCCGAATCAAGACCATGGTCTCAGATTTAGAGGAGCTGATTCTCATCCCAGCTGCTTCACACTCGGCTGCGAACCGCTCCAGCAGAAGCTGAAGATCACGTTCTGATGAAGCCAACAGGACCACATCATCTGCAAAAAGCAGAGACCTGATCCTCAGGCCACCAAAACGGATCCCCTCCACACCTTGGCTGCGCCTAGAAATCCTGTCCATAAAGGTTATGAACAGAATCGTTGACAAAGGGCAGCCTTGGCGGAGTCCAACTCTCACTGGGAACGAGCCCGACTTACTGCCAGCAATGTGGACCAAGCTCTGACACCGGTCATACAGGGACCTAACAGCCCGTATCAGAGGGCCTGGTACCCCATACTCCTGGAGTACCCCCCACAGGCCCCCCCGAGTGACGCGGTCAAATGCCTTCTCCAAATCCACGAAACACATGTAGACTTGTTGGGCAAATTCCCACGCACCCTCCAGGATCCCCCTAAGGGTATAGAGCTGGTCCAGTGTTCCACGGCCAGGACGAGAACCACATTGCTCCTCCTGAATCTGAGGTTCAACAATCAGACGGACCCTCCTCTCCAGAGCCCCTGAATAGACCTTACCAGGAAGGCTCAGGAGTGTGAACCCCCTGTAGTTGGAACACACTGTGTGGTCCCCCTTTTTAAATAAGGGGACCACCACCCCGGTCTGCCAGTCCAGTGGGACTGCCCCAATGTCCACGCGATATTGCAGCCAACACAGCCCCACAACATCCAGAGCCTTAAGGAACTCCGGGCGGATCTCATCCACCCCTGGAGCCTTTCCACAGAGGAGCTTTTTAACCACCTCAGTGACCTCAGCACCAGAGATTTGAGAGGCCAACCCAAAGTCCCCAGACTCTGTTTCCTCACTGGAAGACATGTCGGTGGGATTGAGGAGGTCTTCGAAGTATTCTGCCCACGATCCACAACGTCCTGTGTAGAGGTCAGCAGCACACCGTCCCCACTATAGATAGTGTTGATAGCACAACCCCCCCCCCCCCCCCCCCCGAGGCACCGGATGGTGGACCAGGATCTCCTCGATGCCGTACGGAAGTCTTGCTCCTTTGTCTCACTGAACTCCTTCCATGCCCAGGTATTTGCCTTGGCGACCACCCGAGCCACATTCCGCTTGGACTGCCGGTACCCGTCAGCTGCCTCTGGAGTCCCACAGGCCAAAAAGACCTGATAGGACTCTTTCTTCAGCTTGACAACATCCCTAAAGACTCTAATGGCTTATGTCATGTTTATTTGTTTTGTGACAACTTTAGTCCAGTGAACCTCAACTGGCGGCCCGCAGGCCACATCCGGTCTACCAGACCTTTCCACCTGGCCCCCCGACCCTTTGGGCCCTAACGTCCCCCAACTTTGAAGTTTAGCAGCAAATTCATGCCCAAAATATCAATAATCGATTACGTTTTCCAAATACATTAAAACTACAATAAAAACTGTTTAGATGGAAAACAATGCCATTTTAAATATTATTCAATTAAGATACAGTAATACTTGAACTTTTTTCAGAAGATCATCTGGCCCTCATCGTGTCTGCTGGAAAAAACTCTGGCTCTTGAACAAATGTTGTCGAGGACTCCTGCTCTAGACCAAATTAAACCAACATGCATGTTTTTGACCTGTGGGAGTTAGCCGGAGTACCCAGAGGAACCCCACACTCTCATAGGGAGAACAGCAGAAAGGCTGCTGCTGGGTTTTCAAACTGAGGCCTTCCTGCTTTGATGCAACAGTGCTATCAACGGAGCCACCATGCAACTGATTTTAGAATGATGAAAAAGGCTTGTAGCTATGAGTTCCTGCTGGGAATTTCACACCAGCTGAAGGATCATCCACCCACTGCAGTATAACTTATTGTTTATAACCTCTTTTATTCCAACTTTTCAAAAATCTTTATAAACATTCATGCAAAAAAAGCCGATATATTTTGCATTTCTCACTTAAACAAGACATACATACACAGATTAGCTTATGTTTGTCAAAGCTTCACTTGCAAAAAAGACAATTCCAAACAAAAACATAGCGAAAATATCAGGATAATAGCTGAACAGTCCTGTATATTTGCACTGATTCAGTGTATTTTTTTTTCTGGACTCTGTATGCATCTTGAAGTCTCTCCAGCTGAGTGGTTCAGTATCCGCCTGTTCTAATTTCAGCTGCATATTTCTGAGATCTCTGCCTGATTATTATGAAGAGGTGGTGAGGTGACTCAGCTACCACACAGAGAAAAAAAAAAGACTTTCTGATCACCTCTCCAGCTGGTCCAAATGAGAGCAGGCAGCTGAATGTCCTGATGTGTTTGTGATCAAATGAGCGGTCGGACCCCTCTGCGCCCGCTCATTATCTGGACGCTGAGCCAGCTCTGCACCGTGGGAGGTTCTTCAGCTCAGATAAGCCCGGTATGCTCCATTTCAGGTGTCACTTTTAAAACATACAGTGCAGAAAAATTATGCTGCTATTGCCTAAATGGCGTTTGAGCTTCCATGATGTTTGTAAAACTCTGAGTGAAACAGTTCATCCCCTGCATGTGAGAGGTTTCTGCAGCGAGTTCTTCTCTTCCTAATTAAAAACCCCCAGGAGAGACAGCTTTATGAACCAAAGAGTGTAATAAACAGTTTAAAGGTTCCTGGAAAGGATCTTCTATTCAACATTGTTCAAATGTGTGAAATAGGCTGAGTATTCTGGTATTGTGATGCGTTTTCCACCCTTATAAAGCCATTTTCACACACTGTCTCCCCAGGCAGCAGTTACAGTTTGCCTCTGTGGGCTGCTGGAATGGTTTGTTTGTCGCACATGAAAGAAACGACTGAGCCCTTTTATTTCTGCAGATGTTGATTTACCGTGACACTGCTTTAGAGAAGCTCAGAGGATGGCAGTTTGTAAATTAACTGATTTATATGGTTTGCGAAGATTGCACGCATCACATCTTTGGAGCAATCAAATCAGTAATTATGCAGTTTCAAATTTCATGTTTGGGTCCAGCTGTGACAACCTCAACAACCCACTGGCAAGTCTGGCTGGGTTTAATGTCTGTCCAAAACAGCGGGCATCATAAATTATGTGACAGAAATATTCACTAGTATAAAATACAGAAGCTGGGTGTACATTCTTATGAATTTATCTTTGTTATTATTGGCTCACCTTTATTTTTTAGTACTCATCGCAGGACGTGTTACAACTACATTCCTGAGTCTCCATGGTAAGGTCTATTCAGGGGTTCTGGAGAGGAGGCTTCCATCGGATTGTTGAACCTCGGATTCAGGAGGAACTAAGCTCTCGATTTACCAGTCGATCTATGTTCCTACCCTCGCCTATATGTCACGAGCTTTGGGTAGTGACTGAAAGAATGAGATCACAGAAACAAATGGCTGAAATGAGTTTTCTCCCCAGGGTAGCTGCGCTGTCCTTTAGAGATAGGGTTAGAAGCTCGGCCATCCGGGAAGGGCTCGGAGTAGACCCGCTGCTCCACTGAACTAAAAGAAGACCCAGGACACACTGAAGGGACCATGTCTCTCAGCTGGCCAGGGAACACCTTAGGATTCCCCCGAAGGAGCTGGCCCAAGTGGCTGGGGAGAGGGAAGCCCGGGCCTCCCTGCTTAGGCTTCTGTCCCCACGACCCGACCCAAGAAAAGCGGAGGAGAATGGATGGATGGATAAAACACAAAATGAAAGAGCCTACCAAAGAGTCAAAACTAAAAATATAAGGTTAGAAAACACAGATTTTTTTGTTTAGTTTTTAGTATCCAAAAAAATTTATGTCCTTGCTGGTATAACATATAATGCCAATAAATGCACTAAATCAGGGGAGTCAAGATTTTTCAAGACAAGAGGCATTTTTTTGTGCAGTTAGGTGTGTTTTTGTGAATAATTGTGGCTCTGCTAATGCAATTTATCTCATTTTTTACAGGATGTGTATTTTGGGGGGGATTACCAAAACTAATAAAATAATTCTTAATACACACAGACCTACACTATAAGGCTGACATTGTTTTATAGTGTTCCTGCTCCTTAGTCATTTTTTTGTGCCATTGACTCCCATGTAAATCATTTCTCTTTCAGTGTTTTACATTTGTTTTTGATCATAATCCTGGCAATAAAGTGGTTAGAACTCAGAAACACAGAATATTTTATTATATTTTGTGAGGGCTAATGTTAAAGATCAAATCCATGTAAAAATATTTGGGACTTATAAAAGATTTAACATTTCAATAGGATTTTGTTTCAGAATTAATTGTGCGCAAGGAGTAGAAACGCTAAATAAACGAATTACTTAGCGGTCCACAAAAATGCGATATTTAAAATGTAAAATCTACAAAAACCTTTGGTGATGTATTTTAATAAAAATCGGAACTTAGAAATTTCAAAAATGATGAATGAGTTGGAAGCCAAAATCACTGAGGGCCACAGATGCACTTTGGACATCCTAAAATAAATAGATAAAGGGTTGTTTAGAGTCTTTCACATTATTCTGTATAGCAGAATAACAGATTACAATTATGAGGTCAGAAACTAGCATTGCCAATGAAACATGGAGTCACAGGCACCCTCGCCAAGGCAACCATGCAGTAGCCACCCACGGGTCAGTCTCTGCAGCTGCGCATACCGCCCTCTTTTCAGCAACTGCAGTTATGCCTAACTGGTCAAGTATTTTACACAGTCAACCTCCTACAAGACCTCTACATTGCACCCTCCATTTAATGAAAATAACTCTTCCAGCCTCCTTTCCTGCACTCCGCCACCAGCTCCGCGTACTTTGACCATTTCCTTAAACTTGCTTCTTCTAGTCACTCCTCACATGGCACAGTGAGCTCAAGCACAATCAACTGTTTCATGTTCTCAGAGACGATGGTTAGGTCTGGCCGGAGTGCCATTGAGCTTTAGCTGGCTGCTGCCCAGCCGAGTGTTGGAGACCTGACCTTGTTCAAGGCTCCTCTCTTGCTCTGACAAAGGTAATTCTTGTCATAAGGACAACTTGTTATTCACCTGGAATGATGGAGCTCCCTATGCTCTCTGCCACCTCCTTTAGGACCTGTTCATGGCCCCAGCAGTAAGGGCGTTTGGACAGCTATAATCTGCAGATGTTGCAAGTATCCTCTTTCCGAGCACATCTGGCATGATGCGTCATGTTGGGGTGTAGTTTTTTGACCCACAACATGTAGAATCACCACGGGAGGCAGAAGGGAAGTAAAAATTATTTATTTTGTTTGGTTGAGGTGCAGGTGAAGGTCTGTGGTCGGGAGGTTCCAATAGTGTTCAGAAGCAGAAACAAGAATGAGTAGTTGCAGTCAAACGGGAATAAAGCGAAGTGAGAGGAGGCTTACGGTTTCCTGAGTGTTTTGGGAGCTTGAGAGGAGGGCGAGTCAGGCCTGGCTGAGTGAGATGGTTGAGAGGCAGAAATGATGGCTGGGAGCTGAGCACAGGAGTCCAAAAGTGTCCGAGCTGGCAGGTGAGCACTGGAAAGCAGGCGGTCGGGGCGAGCGACGTGGCTGGCAGGCAGGGTTGATCCGGGGAGTTTCTTTCTTGAAGAGGCGAGAAGTTTGGTGGATGAGAGGTACCTGAGGAAGTCGGAGGAACAGGGCATGCAAGTACGAGGATAGCAGGGAACACAGGAGGCAGGCAAACAAACTAGAGACAGGCAGAGCACAGGCTAGATACTACCCAATACAGAGCAATCATCCGGCACTGGTGAGTTGTCACGCCGCTCCTTAAATCCCCTGACCACTGATGAGAAGATCTATAGCAGCTGCTCTCTGGGACACGCCCACCTGCACACAGAAAGACTCAGATCCAGACAGAGGTTAACTCAGCACAGACCATGACATGATGGTGTCAGGCTCAATAAAATATCCTCATTTAGACACATATTTTTGCTGATAATGTAAAACAATAATGCACAATCTACATCATAACTGAAAAAGGTTTTTGCACTCAGAAAAACCCAAATCATCTCACAGTCTGATCATTTTTAGGAAACCTGTGGCTCCTTGGTATTCATGAATGCTCACCAACCTACAATGAAAATTAGACCATGAAAGTAAACAGGAACGCCTACAGAATTCAAAGAAAGTTTATTTCTCACAATGATCACCGCATTCACAAACACAAGAAAATTCTTCAAGTGGAAAATTAAAATATTTGCGGAGGTGTTCAGCTGCATTCGACAGAAAGGATTTTCCATTGGGACCGTAGGGGCTAATGGAGGTTCTTTCTGCTGATTCACTCCATTTCCACTGCAGTAACCAGCCTTCAGAGGAAACGTTTTACCACTCACGACAGAACTTCTAAAGAATACTACTGTTTTAAAACGGTTCAGCTCAAAAATGCTAACTAAAGAAACCACAACATGGAACGCAGAAAACCAGCAGAAAATCACCTAGCTCTTCTTTTTCTGTAGCTTCACGGGTCTGAATGTCTCCTGCAGCTCAGTCTGATGTTAGCACTAGAACAATTTGACTAATTTTCCTGGTACTTTAGATCCAAATGCAAACACAAACATGTGGTCTGGAGCAATTATCTAGTTCACTGAAAAAGGTCTCCCTGAGTAAAAGCACTTTTTCCTCTTACATCTGGCTCTTGTTTGTGGATATTTAACCGTGTTGACTTGTTCTAACACATTCCAACAATCATCAAACCACACATATCCTAGAATCAAATTATAAGTAAAACTTCAGCTGCATGCAGCAGCCCTAGGGCGAGAAATGCTGGGAGGACGAAGACATCTGTCTGCTATTTAGTCGCGTCCCAGCAGTCATGGCTGCTTAATTCAAAAACGGTCAAGAAGTGTCATTAGGTGCAGCCATTTAAAAGCTTCAGATTTCATTAGCTACAGGAAGGGCCACATTACCCGCAGGATTAATGTCAGGTTTTGCGGTTCAGCACCACACCAGTGGTCTACAATAACGTGACTGAGCTGACCCTTGTGTTTAAATAAAACCCTGACTCATTAGGCGTGATAAAGTCCTGAAATGGGGAGTGAATTATGGGCTTTTGTGGAGGCTGCATTCTTTTTACACCTCAAAAATCATAAAAATCGCCCACCCTTTCCTGCATAGAGCATTAAATCATCAGCTGGGGGGAGTTACAGTACAGTACTGCCATCCCTCAGCTGCATGTTTTGTTTATACTCCAGAAGCCAGGATTGCTCCCAGTGTTGCATCATCATGGCAGTTTCACGAGAAGCTGCTCCTTGGTGATGTGAGGAACGCTGTGTGTGTGTCACAGAGGCATCGGCTTATTGAGCAGGTCAGGATCCGTCTTTTTCAGGATGCCTGAGCTTGGTATCTCTAGGAAGACACGAAGAGCTGAGTCATATCATAGTGGAACATCCAGAAAACTCACTGAGGATGAGACCAGTCATCACTCTTCCTGGTTAATTAGCGGGCCCTTCAGATGGCTGCAGACACACACTTGTGTTTGTCGGGCAGCAAAAGTATCCTGATTTGCATCAGCTCAGTTGCGTTTTCTTGCAGGTGGTTTCAAATGTATGATGATTAGTTTAATGACAAGCACAAAGCTGTCAGTGCTGAGATGACTGCACAGAGTGCTCTCTGTAGTTTGCAATCCCATCCTGACATGTTTCCAAGGCTGAAGGCTGTGAAAATAATCTCTTCTGTCCTCCTGAGGGGCAGCAGCACCATTCTCATGGGTTCACAGAGCCTCTGGGTTTCATCACTTTCACATTCATCACAATGTCATTTAAGTGCCTGCTTGTCCGGACTCTGTGTGCTTTATCAGGTGTGAGAGGAGTCTGAATTTTGGGGCAGCGCTGCATCAGGAAATGATCGCATCCAGCCGCGATTCATGTTGTGGTCTGCTTGTCATACTCTGTTGAGCTGCAGGAGTGGCATGTGAAGGTTGAAATTTATGCTCCCACTCAGGAGAGCCTTACCTGCTCTGATGGCTTTCGTTTCAACCTCAGAAAGGAGACCTGATCTCATTCTCCAGAGTTTTGACAGATCGGGAGAGGCATAACTATTTAAATGTTTTCAGAGGCACTTGGGATTCAATTCTCTTTCATCTTGTTACCTTCACACAAAACCTGCAGGCTGTTTTTAGTGTGTGCATATGCAGGCATGTGTGTCGGAAAGGGTCAGACCTTTCTGGAGGAGATGCAGTCCTGCCCTGCTGCTGACTTGGCAGTTAATCCATTTCTTGCAATTAACACTTTGTTCATGCTCTCACTTTGGTGCCCAGTGGGCTCTGAGATAAGCACATAATCCCTAAAGTGGAAAAGGGGGCATTACTGTTTAATGCACCTTATTACTCAAGTGCAGTCCAGTCAATATCTCCGACACAGCAGAGGGAGTCAGACAAACATGCAGCTGATGTTAGACTTTAAAAACATTCCAGGCATGAGTTACTACAGTGTTCCCACTATAACCGATGGTAAACGCAATTCCGTAAAATTTGATGCACCTGATATTCATAATGTGACGTTAAATGTTATATCAGCACTATTTAAAGCTAAAATTCAGATTCTACTAAGGGGCAGTTTTTGTTGAATCAGTTTATATCTGTGGTTCTCAAATTTTCAGCTTCAGACCCACAAAATAGCAGCTGCTTAAAAATGATTCAGCGCATAAGTAAAACGGCTTCAGCGCATATCCATTTATATGCATTATGATCATTTAGTTGAGTCTTGGTAGAAATTATGCTAGAAATCTGGCTTCAGCAATTGTTTAAACATTTTATTTGAATTTCTGGGATTAACCCCCTTTGTTCTTCTTGGTGACCCTTGACCCCAACTTTGGGAACAGCTTGTTTAGAGAAATAAAGATTAATGCATTAATGGACCTCTGCAGATTTTAGATCTTTGAATTGAGTTGTGAAAAAAGTTCACATCATTTAATATTTCCCCAGATTTCTGCTTCATTTGTTAAACATAAATAACCACAACATTTTTTTCTCAATATAAAGATGAAAATGTGAACAATAATTGTTTTACCAGTTGGAAGGAGCTGAGAATAGGACAAATAGTGATTAGCTCTGATTGGACAGGTGTGCTACTGCCTATCCATTCATCCATTTTCTTCCGCTTCTCCAGAGTAGAGTCGCGAGGGCAGTAGCCTAAGCAGGGAGGCCCAGACTTCCCTCTCCCCAGCCACTTGGGCCAGCTCCTCCAGGTGAACCCTAAGGCATTCCCTGGCCAGGTGAGAGACATAGTCCCTCCAGCGTATCCTGGGTCTTCCTCTAGGTCTCCTCTTGGTTGGACGTGCCCAGAAAACCTCACAAGGGAGGTGCCCAGGAGACATCCTGACCAGATGCCCGAGCCACCTCAACTGGCTCCTCTCAACGTGAAGGAGCAGCGGTTCTACTCTAAATCTCTCCTGGATGACCGAGCTTCTCACCCTATCTCTAAGGGAGAGCCCAGCCACCCTGCGGAGAAAACTCAATTTGACCGCTTGTATCCGCGACCTCCTTTTTTCATTCACTACCCAAAAGCTGGTGACCATAGGTGAGGGTTGGAATGTAGATCGACCGGTAAATCCAGAGCTTCGCCTTCTGGCTTAGCTCTCTCTTCACCATGACTGACCAGTACAACGCCCACATCACTGCAGACGCAGCACCAATCCACCTGCTGATACTCCATTTCCCCCTCACTCATGAACAAGATACTTAACATGCACCACTTGGGGCAGGACCTCATCCCTGACCTGGAGAAGGCATTCTATCCTTTCCCGATTCAACACCATGGTATACTGCAGGGGTATACAATTCCAGGCCTGGAGAGTCTGTGTCCAGCACATTTTAGTTTTAACCCTGCTTCAGCACACCTGATTTCAATCAGTAGGTGATGAACAGGCTTCTTCAGAGCCCGATGTGCTGCTGCACAGGTGATTCAACCACTGAATCAAGTGTGTTGGAGCAGAGAAACCACTAAAACGTGTTGGATACTGACCCTCCGGGCCCAGGATTTAATAACCCTTGTCTACTGCTTAGTCTGAGTGTAAAATGTCAAATTTCTGGTAATCCAAAGTTTTTGTAACAGTGTGGCATTAAATTTCTTCTAATTTATCTGAGCAGAGGTCTCAATGCTCACTTATCCTCTGTTTTTTTAATCCTTTTATCTTTTAACAATTTTTCTATGTTAGACTATTTTTAACTGAAACAGGAGACCTGCTAAACAATTTCCTTATTGGCTGGAAATATCACATTTTCTTGCATGAATTGCAAATAAAACTCCTTCTACTGCCTGTGAAATACTTTTGTATTGTTTCTGACCCAGTAACAGGTCCCAGTGTGACTAGATGTTAGGTAGTCGCAACCAATCTCTGTGTATCTAAACTGAAGCCATTCATTCATCTAACATATAAATATATAAACATCTCTACAGAACCTCACATCAAAAGATGTCATCCATGGCTTTAATCTCTGTTCTGACTGGGTTGAAAAGTTCAATGATGCATATGTATACGCCAGCTCAGCAGAGTGAAATAGATATTTCTGCAAACCAGACACAAAAAGCTATGCAATAATCCTTAAAACCGTATAATACGTTGTAAAATAAATAAGAAACAACCACGGAAGACCTCAGTTGAAGCTTCCTTGGTTTTGCAGCAGGGATGTAGTGTTTAGAGCATCAAACAATAATGAAATTCTTCTGACTCCTTCATGTATTTTATTAACTGTAGCTGCTGCTGAACTGGGAACAGGCCTTGTTGTGTACAGAAAGAACCTTGACCCACTTTAAACAACAAAGCTGAGCCATGGGAAAAAAACAGAAGGATAATTTAAAATAGAAACAAGGAAAAAACACACCCTGAGATGTAAACAATGCTTGTATTTTCGTATTTGTGTCTTTTTAAGGTGACGCCAACAAGTTGTGCACAGTTCAGTAAAGTGGAAAAATCCAAATGATGACTAGACTCAAATGTGAAGAGCTTACGGAGTTTTCCCCAGGAAACCTCCCAAGTGCATCGTTTGGAGCTGCGCTGTAGGCAACCACTGCAGAGGCTCCAATTACTGACCAGGTCCCACTTGGCTGGCTTCTTAGTGACCAGCAAATCAGAAAAAGAAAGGGCGTGGGGGAATACATTTAGATGGAAATGTTTGGTTTAGCTGAGATGCTTCCATACATATAGTTAAAACAGAGAAACACGAGTTGTACAAGTGTACAAGGGGAGAGAGACAAGCTCCTCTTTCTTCGTGTGTTGGTCATGCTTGGAACGCAAACTTCATAGGACATTCTAAATAATCCAGCAGCAAGCAGCTGACGTATGACCTGCATTAATGCTCTGACTGGGCTTCCTGAGCAGACGCTTTAACTGTCACCAGACCACACACACGGAACGTTACACTTGAGACAACAAGTCAAAAATAACTTTATTTGACCTCTGGATCAGTTAAGGAAACAAACGCTTTACAGAAAATGTTTCTTTTTTTTAACACATTTACTCAAAATGTTGAACTCATAAAGCTGCAGGGCATTGCTGTCCTGTTCTGTTATTTGTTCATTCATGACCTTTGTTGTGTATATTTGGATTAAAGCAAGACACATCCATTCACATATAAATACAAATCTTGTAGGATTTATTTATTACAATGAAAAACTTTCAGCTAAAGAAGGAACAGTTCTGGTTTTAATTACTTTTTCTCCGTGTCCGTCTCTGGATCACATGAGAGCTGAAGTTAAAGTGGCACCCAGCTGTGACTTTAATCATCTGGTCTGAGGGTGTAAAGCTGCAGTGAGTTTTGAAATAGACTTAATTTTGCTTTGCTGACTTTGCATCTTACATGACAATCCTCATTAGGAGATCAGCGATGGAGGCCATCTTCTGCCCGGTCAGCATGTGGTCTTGGTGAGTAGGAGCTTCTCTTGGAATGATGTGTCAGTTCAGTCAGATAAAGTAGTTTATGTATTAGTTTTGCATTCTTCATCCTGACAAAAAAGTGTACTGGACATACACCTGCAAAAAATAGAAATTAAAACAAACAGCTCAGAAACACTAAGCAGGCTACATTGCCTCTGGAGCTGAATAGGTTGTTCAGCTTTGATGCTTTTATCATCTTAGTGATCACTTCTGATAATGGAACAAAAAGGCTTGATGCATGAAAAAAAGTTTCTTCATGTTTTATTATAAAAGAGCGTCTGGAAAATTCCTGAAAGGAAAGTTTTAGGATGCAAACAACTAACTTTTATTCTTGTTTTTTTTTAAATAGATACATTGTGACTTTTTCTTCTTAAGTTATTATAGTTGTATAGTTGATACAAAACACGTTTTTTTTTGTGCACAAAATCTCTCTTACATAAAGCAAAGTCAGCAGTTTTATATTTGACAGTATCAATACTTTCCAGAATGAGTCATTTCAGGGCTCCGTCCCTTTAAGAAAACATGCTGGAGCTGGCCACGCTCACCCATATCCCACTCAGGCTACTATAACCTGAGAAACCCTGATGTCTGGCAGGGATTCTGAGTAGAGCTGCTGCTCCTCCACCCTGTAGAGGTGAGAGGCGGTTGTACGCAAATCCCCCCATTTGTGACATCACAAATGGGGACTTTTGGAATCAGCTTGTTTTAGTCACATACATCCTTAAACCAAACACTGACAGAAAACAGATGTATGGGTTTTTCATATGTGGAGTGTTTATAGAGGCAGCAGTGAGTGAGCTCAGAAAGGCAGAAAGGGCAGCTGGTTTACTCATCTGAATGTGTCCCAAACTTCTGAAATCCACAGTGAAAAATTGTTGTACCGAAAGAAATTGAAATTACTCACTCGAAAAATGTTTTTCATGTTGAGATCACAATTTTTGTGTTAGCAACTCTTTGTGAAACTTCTCAGCTGTAGTTTTACACTTTGACATGTGTTTGTGAGAGTTTGTCATCCTTTAATGAGTTTGATCGTTTAAAAATCTGTTCATTTCCCCCCAAAAGGAGTAAAGTTAGCAGCACGAGCGTTGACAAAACTATAAGTACATCTAGATATTTGCATGATTGACCAAACTCTGCCTGGCATTTTTAGAATAAATTGTTGGCTTTTCAACAGTCTTTGACAGATTTCTAATGGTTTCCGTGACTCATCTGAGTCGCCACCTCAGGTAGAAGGTAAGGGTTTAACGAACCTGTTGAGGAAACCACTCTGTCTCTTGTCAGTGCTTTTCTCCCGGTGATGAAATCCTCCTTCTGGCTCTTCACGCATGGCCAACTCCATCACAACAAGTCCATCTCTCTGAGACTGCCAGAGATTGTAGTGTGTGTGTGTGTGTGTGTGTGTGTGTGTGTGTGTGTGTGTGTGTGTGTGTGTGTGTGTGTGTGTGTGTGTGTGTGTGTGTGTGTGTGTGTGTGTGTGTGTGTGTCAGACGAGGGAGTGATGGACTAGGGGTGACACATGACCCCTGAAGCAGCTAAGGATTAATTGCCTCAATAGACAAACTTCTGTAGAAGGATGTTGATGGGTAATGAGGGCTTCCAACGTCACAGTGCATCCATCTACGTGACCTTCCGGGTCCACACTCTCCTGCAGCTGTGGCATCCAGATGTGGACCCACCTGTGGAAAACAAGGCACTGATTTCCTGCAGCAGAAGCAGAGAGAATTCCTTCAGAAAAATCAGTATCGACTTGAAGCCCCCTGATGATTTGTGCACATGGAACAAAATCTTTTTAGTCAAGGGCACCTTTGGTGGTCTGAGCGACGATGATTTTCAGCTGAGAGCTGCTTCACTGATGGCGTGACAGTTTTACACAGCAGGGATCTGGAGTCAAGGTCCACAGGAAAAAGTTGACTTGTTGGAGTTTTCTGATGTTTTACTCAAACGTCATTCAGGAAAAACACCAAAGAAGTGAGCAGCAGCTCTGAAAATGAGTCACAAACACGTAAAACATGTTGGACTATTTTTAACCTTTCAGAGGTGGTAATATACATACTCGTACAAAACCAGTGTCTACAGAGTCTACTGATGAGAGATGAGCTTCAGCACACTTAAAGCATTGGTGATTTTTATTTTATTAAATATGTGATATAATATTCCAGAGTAGAAGTAGGTTGTTTACACCTAAAAACCTGGTTTTGGAGAGAATGGTAAATCATTAAGCTTCCATCACATCTTTTATTGGTTTCTATTTTTCCTTTAAAAGTGCATTATGTAAAATTGAAGTAAAAATAGCATCCTGTGGTAAAATTTGGTTACTGCAACCACTTTAAAACACCCTGGCCATTGTCAAATTCCAATTGTCGCGCTGCAGTATTAGCTCACAGGAGACACGGCAACCCCACACTCACTGATGGTAAACAGTTATGTCCCTCCTTCCTTTATTTTGAATGGAGAAAAACTGACAATTCCCACAGCTGGATATGAAACATAGTTCAGTGTAACCTTCCTTTCAACATGACTGAAACATCAGACTCTTTTGAGCTTTTGTCATTGTACAATTCTCAAATACTGCACCTTTAAGTCTTTAAGTAACAGATACCCGCTAGCTCTTTATTTTACCCTATATATATATATATATATATATATATATATATATATATATATATATATATATATATATATATATATATATATATATATATATATAGTAGGAATGATTGGCTTGTAAGTGATACTCTGGGGAAAAGCTCCAGTCTGCCTGTTTCTTCACAGAGGATTCAGCTAGAGGATGGAGCTTTAGACGACAGGATTTGGACTTGCAAGTTAAACTCAGAGTAACCGATCATTTTCAGAAGTAATCGTAAAAAATTGTTTCTCAGTGAATCTGCTTTTTAACTGACTGAATTTGAATAAATTCATTAAATCAGGTCATTTGGTATAAGTAAGACCAAACTGATTGGGAAAATATCAAAATCAAATCTTATTTGTGACCTCTTTCTCTCAGCCACTAACATCCAAATTTAACTTAAATATTCCATATGTTTTTAGCTGGTAATGTGGTAATGCCGCAGCCGAGCCGAGTAACGAAGGTTGCATGTTCGATACTCGGCTCTGCTGCGGCCTTTCTGCGTGGAGTTGTGTGTTCTCTCCATGCATGCGTGGGTTTCCTCCGGGTACTCCGGTTTCCCCCACAGATCGCAACATGCCCTATGGGTTATAAATTGTAAGTCGCTTTAGATAAAAGCGTCTGCCAAGTGAATAAACATAACATAATAAACATAATGTGCCGAGATTCATTTTTCAATCATATGATCATAATAGTGAGCTTAAATCCACAATAATTACTAAAGCCTTGTTTCTTAGAGAATGATAATTAAGTGTTAAGATTTTCACTTCATCCCTACTAAGTCCAACTTTTGATATGTAAAATGTATCCTACATTTGGTTTTAATAAACCAGAGTGCATTAATACATCAAATGAAGTTGTGATGTTTCAAGTTGATAACTTTCAAAGACTTTGAAACAGCTTCAGTTTGAACTGACTAACTGTTCTTGTCACATTAGTTTAAGAAGGCTTATGTCTTTTCCAAAGTGGTTTAAGAACTCTTATACTCTTATTTTAAATCTTTCTCTAATCTAAAGAAATGTAATGTTTCCTGTTAGTCCTAATCCTGGGATCGATTGATCCTTCTTAACTCATTATTTGTCTAATTGTGTGGATCCAGACTGGACCCGTCCTCCTGAAGTGTTCCTATGAGGGCTAGTTCTCTGGTCATTAGTCCCATTGTCCCAAACCCAAAACATCCCCACCCAACAGACTCGCCCGCACCGCTATGACAACCTGGTTGTTGTAAAATGGAAGCTAAATGAGGTTCAGCCCGTTTCACTCATGTGTATCTCCTAATCTGGTGATGGGTCTGCGAGGATAAAGGAAGGGATTTCAGAGGCAACAGACAGATAGCAAAGTGCGTGGCGAAGGACTGGCCCAGGATGTCGGTGTTCAGGGTGGGTGACAGTGTTGTTCCCTGCCATCTGTTTCCCAGGCGGCGGTCCAGAGTGTTGAACGCACAGGCGTCAGGGCGAGGAGAATACGCGAATGCAGCATTTCACATGAACATAGCTGCGAGAGCCGGCCTCCTGTGTCGGTTATGAGAAGAAGACAGGTTCGTTTAGGCTAGATATATTTTTAAAAACGGCTCTATTACGCTCAGACTGCCCATCTGTCCGTCGTCTGTGTGTTTCACATGCACGTGGTACTGTCTCAAGGAAATGGGACTGGCACAGGTTCATTTTACAAAAAGTATCAAGTTACAAAACGCGCAAAGAAAATTAAGAGTCATTGAATTAAGACAAATGTTTGTTTTCTCAACTCAAAGCTGTCGGCTCATGCATTTTCCATGAATAGCTGCCTCACTGCTGTTTGAAGAAAAGTGGAGCTGGACGGTGAGCAGCGTCAGTATTTGGTGACACTTCAAATGGCGTAGATGGCGTATCATTTTCTGTTTTGGTATGTTATCCAAACAACAAAGGAATGTTATGAGAGCAGTAGGGGTCTCATCATTCAGCCTTTTATGGGAAGACCCCACAAAGGCTCGAATCAGTCTTCCTCTCTGTCTCTGCTGTCACCCTCAGGAGAAGCCAGGGTGCCGTAAATCACCCTGGCAGCTCTGTCTTTTGAAGCGGCGCGCTGCTCGTAGTCATTGTCATTTTATAGGTTGTTATTTTACTCTGTGTTGTCGGAAAAGGGGCTCTTTAATCGCATAGCTTAAAAGTGAACCAATGAGGAAAGGAGCAGAGAGACAAGATGGCACAAAGTTAACTAGTGAACTTCAATCTAACCTTTGTCCAGAATCTGAACCTAAAGGAATTCGGCTAATTCTTTAGGATGGAAAGAGGAGGCTTTGTTGCATTCATTAAGGATGTGAACCTGAACGTAGGAGTTAACGTGCTTTAACACGAGATTTACGCACAATGAATGACTTTGTGTGTCGGGTGCTGGGAGGTTTAGAGACAACGGAGAACTAGTTCATGTTCTGGGTGTCGGTAGAATCTCAATAACCTTACATCCAGTAAATTAAGATCTACTTTCGTTCCTCACAGAGGCAACATACCACATGTATGTCCATATTTATGTGCTAAAGTCTGGACAAATCCCAAAACACACCACTCACAAGCTCCAGGGGGGGGGGGGGGGGGAGAGAGAGTGGGATTATTTCTTCCTGGTGCCCTTTGTTTGAAGAAAGAGGTGTTGACTGACAGCTGAGCTCCAAGACCCTACTCAGCCAGGGTTCAACGCGGATGCTGGGCTAATGAGGTCGACTACAGGGATTATAATCAGGCAGGGAATATTAGTGTTCTCATGTGTCAGTCAAAATGTGAAAACCTCCCAGTTCGGCAGCACCAAAGTGAGATTTCCAGCTTCCGCTTGGTTCATATTTACTACGCAAGGCATCTCAAAGCTGTGACAGATAATAGGGGGAGGATTTATGGTGGGAAATCTCACCATGAGCCCACTTCCAAGGCAGCACAGTCAACACCAAGGGCTCTTAAAATTGTATAAATTATGTCCTGTTGGCTTTTTGGCAGAAACAGTCGGTAGTCTTTAACCTCAAAACAATCATGTTGGAAATTGTAGGCTTAAACCTCGGACTGATGGCCTCCTTCAGATGAAATGTATTAATTGGTGTCACGTTTGACCCCTCTCCCGCCTCGGCGACAATCATGTCCCCCTCCCCCACGCATGATGTGCTAAAGAGCAAAACAGAGACAGAGAAGAAAGATGGAAAGAAAAAAACATTTTTTAAACACTGACTCACGAGAGCGATGTGACATATGGAAGCCATCACAGGCATGGACTCCCATCTGTGTCGGCAGTCGTAGCCCGCTGGCACCCACCAGTCACTGCGCAGGATGGGAATAATCCAGAAGACAGGATCCGTGGAATTGTGATAAGAGGAGACGAAATCCCTTGGGGATGAGATTGGAGTGGTGGGGTGAAGTGAGGAAGAAGGGGGGAGTTGGTGCAGAAGCTTGCTGGCATTTGCAGGAACAGGTGCCCGACAACTCGGTGGGATTCCTTCGGGTTTATTCGTTTCTCACATTTCTGGCTGCAACAAACACCCCATACACGTCTGAAACTACACCACCTCTTTCTTTTTGTGGCAAACTGTAAATATAAGTGGCACATTCCTCCAGCGTGAAATTTAAACAGTTTGTAGTTTGAAGCAGATGTTCGCTTCCTGCCCTGCAGTCGCTGAGGTACAGTGACGAAGATTAATTTCAGTTTGATTTCTGTTTGAATTACAGCGGCAGGTTTTTGGCACTGTAGTAAAACCCAACGAGAGGCATAATTGGAAAAGGAAATTGGTTTTCTCATCCTAATTTACATGTTTGCGTTGTTGGATTTGCCTAAAGGAAAGAATTAAAAGTGTGTTATTGTAAGCCTGAACATTGAACGGAGAGGTAATTTGGAAGTCTCCTGGCCACGTTCTTTCAAGCTTCACATCCCGGTTCACTGACAACGCAATCAGCAAGCAGAATGATATCTGCTCCCCTCCAGTCATCTTCTATTTTCTTACTCTTCTTGAAATGGCTGCACATGTGAGCAGTCAATCATGATGTGATAAAAAATCATGGATGGCAGCAAAGATTTAGGTACCCGATAACATTAAACAAAGAAACCAATGATTGGAAGAACAGTCTTCATCTTTTCTGGACCTCTCTCTCTCCTTCAGACACAACGTTTATTTTGTCAGTGAAAAATGTATTTTACTGTGGTAAATTTTTTATCACCCCATTTCAGAGGACCCCTGATGGTAAGCTGTGGGGCTGGTTCAGTCTCTCCTGTACTGGACAGAGACTGTACACAATCCAGGCAACTGTCGTATTCACATCTTCGCTTCATATTTTTACTCAATAGAAAAAATGAACTTAACTCAACTCAACTCAACTCAGCCTTTATTTATAAAGCACCTTAGTCATGAGCATGCCACCAAGGTGCTGTACAACAAAAGAGTAAAACAATAAAACATATAACGCTACAGACATAATTGAAACCACAAATGAGAATTACAAAATATGAAACATTAACAAATGCTAACCCACCGAATTAAAAGCCAGATCATAAAAGTAGGTTTTCAGCCTCATTTTAAAAACTGCTACTGATGGAGAGTCCCTAATTGTTAGGGGCAGTGCGTTCCACAGTTTCGGACCCACACCAGAGAACGCCCTGTCCCCTCTTAACTTTAACCTAGCCTTACGAGCCACAAGCAGCAGCTACTTCTCAGAGCAGAGTGACCGGGCCGGAGCATATAGCTGCAGCAGCTCCGCCAAATAGGCTGGAGCCACACCATTCAGCTCCTTAAACACCATTAAAAGAAGTTTAAAACGAATTCTAAAATCAACCGGTAACCAGTGGAGAGCAGCCTAAATTGGTGTCACGTGTTCATGCTTTCTTTTGCAGTCCAAGAATCTAGCTGCAGCATTCTGGACAAGCTGCAATCGGGTTACAGTAACCTTACTTACACCAAATAAAACGGAATTGCAATAGTCAAGTCGTGAGGTAATAAAAGCATGAACAACAGTCTCAAGGTCACGTATAGATAAAAATGGCTTTACTTTAGCCAAAAGTCTTAAATGATTAAATGAAGAGGATACTACAGTACTCACATGAGCATCCATGCAGAATGCACTGTCCAACTTCACGCCAAGGTTGACTGCTGAAACACCCAGATAGGAGTTCAGTTCACCGCAGTCTACATTGGAAAAATCAAAATGTCCACTCGGTCCAAACAACAGTGCCTCTGTTCTTTTCCCATTGAGACACAGGAAGTTTTCTGCCAACCATATCTTAATTTCTGCCAAACAATCAAAAAAAAAAAAATAATTTATCGTGTGGTCACCGGCGCCATCTAGAGGTAATTACAGTTGGCAGTTGTCAACAAAGAGATGGAATCCAATTCCAAACTTTCGTAGAATGTCACCCAATGGGAGAATATAAATATAAAACAGCAAGGGTCCCAGTATTGAACCCTGTGGTATCCCCGAAGGCAGATGTGAGAAGCCAGATGAGAAACCACCCATCCTCACACAAACCATCCTGTCACGTAAATGAGATCTAAACCAATTTAGGGCTTGCCCAGAAATTCCCACATAATGTTCAAGGCAATGGAGCAACACTTCATGGTCTACGGTATCGAAAGCTGCTGTAAGATCCAATAGGACCAGCAGCACTGGACTGCCACCGTCTGTTGCAAGAAGAATGCCATTAAAGACCTTGATTAGGGCAGTTTCGCTACTATGCAACATTTTAAAACCTGATTGGAGGGTCTCTAAAATATCTAAGTCCTTAAAGAAGTCCATGAGTTGAGTATAGACACATTTTTCAAGTATCTTACCCAAAAAAAGGAGTTTGGAGATTGGCCTATAATTCACTGGTAATGAATCATCCATCCCAGGTTTTTTTAAAAGTGGGTGAATAACTGTTTTTTTTTTATCTGTCGGTACAAAACCAGAAGCCAAACTGTTGTTGATTATGTGCAAAATCAGTGGTGCAGCTCTTTGAAAAACTTCCATAAACAAACGTGGGGAAAAAAACCAAACATGTGATCTTCTGCGATCAGTCGGGTCCTCCACCATGAACAGCTCAGCTCTGCCCCTGAGGCCATCGAGGCCAGGGCCTTTCAGATTTAACACCTTACAGACACCAGCACATGGGATTAATTAAGGGCAGAGCCCACGTGGTGTTGCAGGCTGATGATAACTTGTAGCCTTTATCTTGAACAAAAAGGAAAAGTTGTATCTCCCTGCCTGTTTCTTTGTCTTCCTTCTTACCTGCATTTCATCTCCTTGGTGCTGCTCATCCATCTTCAGAGGTCTTGTGGGGAATGGCCGGGGGGGGGGGGGGGGGGGGGTTGTCTTTTCAAGCTTGACTAATATGGTTCAGATAGCGTGCAGGATGACAATGGGGGAGCACCTTGATCTGGGCCATACACCTTGCTGCTGGTGGTGGCTTCACCTCGGTCGCTGTAACTCTTTTTTTACGTCTCACCACTGGTTTGCTTCAGAGACAAATGAAAACGCAGCTGCCTGACTGACCTCTTTTTTTATTCTTTTTTTTTAAGCAGCTGGATCTAGAGACAGAACATCACTCAAGCTTGCATCACTGCGGTCAACATTGTTCTCCTTATCTGCAAGCCCCTTGCTGTAATCAAGCTCTTCTCTTTGCGTCAGGAAGTTTTGCAGCTGGAGATATGTTTTTTTGTTTACTTGTTGATTTTCGTCATGTTTATATCCATCAGAGGAAACAATGAGACAACATCCTGTGGGGGGAAAGAGAGTGTGCCAGTGCAGCGTGCTGCTGGAGGTGACACAGCAAGCTGTGGTACAGTAATAGAGTCATCTATCAACAAGCCTCATTAAAACACCTTGACAAGCCAGCTGGGGCCACTCCAGTGGCCATGATGACCAGTTTATAGGTCTTAAAATGCAGCTACTCAATGTGCTTACACGCGCATCAGAGAACCAACCTATTGCACTAAATAGACTGACGCCATTTTTTTAAAAACTCCGGTAAACTCTGGAAGTGACAAGACTTCTGATAATATTACCACCATAAACTAAGTAACACATGTAACGCCATCAAACAGTACAAAACACTGTGCTGCAGTGTTGCTGTCCATCCCTTCAGCCGTTGTGCATATCCTGTTTTAACTTTGTCTGCTTCACTCCTACCAGCTTTTGTTTACTACTTGTGTTGCTTTATGCTAACTGGAAAGATGCAGACATGAAAGGGCGCATGTCACTACCTACAGTACCGGAGTGGAACGAACTTCATTTGAGAGTTTGGTTAAATACTTTAGATTGCCTTAAATCAACTTAGATGTGCATGTAAACACACTGACTGAGTCAAACGGTTAACTACTTTATGGTAGTAATGGTTTGGTGCTAATCCAGAACACGCTGGTAGTAATGGTTTGGTGCTAATCCAGAACAGGCTGGTAGTAATGGTTAGGTGCTAATCCAGAACACGCTGGTAGTAATGGTTAGGTGCTAATCCAGAACACGCTGGTAGTAATGGTTATGTGCTAATCCAGAACACACTGGTAGTAATGGTTATGTGCTAATCCAGAACACACTGGTAGTAATGGTTAGGTGCTAATCCAGAACACACTGGTAGTAATGGTTAGGTGCTAATCCAGAACACACTGGTAGTAATGGTTAGGTGCTAATCCAGAACACACTGGTAGTAATGGTTAGGTGCTAATCCAGAACACACTGGTAGTAATGGTTATGTGCTAATCCAGAACACACTGGTAGTAATGGTTAGGTGCTAATCCAGAACACACTGGTAGTAATGGTTAGGTGGTAATCCAGAACACACTGGTAGTAATGGTTTGGTGCTAATCGATCTAGTGTACAGAGCACTGTCAGTAGTTGCAGATGCTGAAGAAGCCCACGCTAGTCGGTGACTCTTTGACTGTTACAGTGACTAGAATAGCTGTGACGTTGGTTACAAACACGTGTTCAATCAGGCTGCGTGTGGGCTTCCAGTCCTGGTTCTGGCTAACAACAGAGTGACCCTGTCCAGGATAGGAGGAATCTGGATCAGAGTCCGAGCTATTTTGTCTTTTTTAAATCTTTTAATATGTATTCGGAAGTATCTGCTCCTGTATTTGACAAGTTATGAAGCAAAATAAGAACGTTAGATTCAAAATGACATAAAATTAATAGCCAAACTACAATAAAACTATTTTCAGTTTAGGAGTTTCCATTTACAAAAGGACGAATCGTTTGTTAGTTCTTCCTCTTTCCCACTATGTGGATTTTAATAAATATCTGACAGGAATCAGTGGCTCTATGTTTACAACTGATTATTATAGTCAGCCAAATTCATGACAGTTGCAACAGGTGATCAATAGCTGAGTCACTCACAACAGAGCAGAGCACACGAGATCTTGTAATATTGCATGACATTCCAGATTTATTAATATAACTCCATCATTTCTCACAAAAAAAAAGATAAAAATGATATTCAGGTGTATTATATGTATCCCTTTGAGATACACTTCTTTTGCATGACACGCCTTCGAAGACAAAATGATCTGTTGATTATTCACGTTGTGTCTTTGAGTAGTCAGAAGGAACCTCAACATTCTTAAACATTGTGTGAAATAATTTAAACAACCTATTAACAAAATAAAACCCATTCCTAGTCAAAAAGCGCTGAAAGCAGTTACAAAAACCCTCAATTAGAAACCAGGAACTTTGTTGACTCAAACCACTTTGTCAGGTTCTGAAATGAACGTGGTTGTGTTTAAGGTTAGCAAAACATTGTGGTTAAAAATGGGACTATAACTCACACACACACGGACTCAAAAAGCACTGTTCAATCACTTAAGCAGGGCCTAAATATACAGTAGTGTGAGGTTTCGACACTGTTTTAGTTTTTTCTCCTAAGAGGGCAGAATCAGCTCAAGTTCTTGTGATCATAATGGTGGTTTTATAAACGACAGATGCATTCCTTCAGTTTGGCATGATACAGTCGTATGAGGGTAAAGTTAATGTTAGAAGATCTGTTGAAAGTGGAGGAGTGAAGGTAGCAGAACAAGATCAACTTAATGTTGAACTAAAAGCAGTGGAGCAGCAGGAAAAGTCAACAATGTGGTTAAAAAAGAGAAACAGTGGCCAATAAGATGTAACAGCAGTGACGGAAAAGCACCGATTCACTTAGGCGAACTTTTGCATCTTTTCACTCCAGAGTGGCGAGGTCTCCAAATGAATTAGGTTTTTGAACAGATACTTTTTGATGGTGGTCTAACATGTATTAATATTTTGTTTTGCTGCTTATTTACTGATACATGTTTTTATTCTTAATGAAGCTCTTTAGATACCAGCATTATTATTAAAGCAGAAATCCAGAGTTTCTTCTCAGAGGCCACCGCCTAGAGGCAGAAAAATGTGTTGCACATTCAGGCTCCTCGTTCATTACAGTGCATCTCTATAGTTACGATTCTCATGCTATGCTGTTTATTCATAAAAAAATCAATTAATTCCCATCTCACCCTTCGCGGGTGGTCTCATCCTTCCAGTCTCAGGTTCTCTACCAGAGGCCTGGAACTTGAGGGTTCTGCAGTATCTTAGCTGTTCCTAGAACTGCACTTTCCTGAACTGAGATGCCTGATGTTTTTCCTGGGATCTGCTTTAGCTTCTCCTCCAGTTTGTGGGTTGACATCAGTGCCCAGATGACCACAGGCACCACTGATGTCTTCACTCTCAGGCTTTCTCAAGTTCTTCTTTGAGGCTCTGGTACTTCTCTAGTTTCTCGTGTTCCTTTCTCCTGAAGTAGGCAACACTTGGTATTGCCACATCAACCTCAATGGCTGTCTGGTTGGTTTGTCATCACCCGTCTGTCGGTCTGGATCTAAAAGTCCCACTGGAGCTTGGCTCGCTCGTTTTCAACCACCTTGGGGATGTTTCCCACTTTGATCTCCAGTCCATACTCTGCACAGACGTTCCTGTACACCATGCCAGCATACGGGAACATATTTATATTTCGTATTTCTGCTCTAAATGTTCTTGAGAAATCATCTTAGACTTGACAAAGACCAAAACCAACACACAAAGAGCACTTTAATCAAGACTTGGCAATGGACAAAGAAAACCTTTAGAAAATATACTGAAGGAGAAAAGGAGTCGATATAAAGCAGGTGATGATTAACAAACCTGATGAGGACAGGAAGCAAAAAGAAAAACTATTGAAAACAATACATGAAAAAGACTAAAGAAAGAACATTAAACAGCAATAAATGCCAAACCATAAGAAAATCCAGACTATAACGGAATGATCCATAATCATTTCAGCCATTATTTAAATCTGTGCTGTTTATCCAGCTCTCTATCAGGAACAAGAACCTCAAATTTCTTTAGGCTACTTGTAGACTGATGAATATTCATTGGTGTTTTAACTTCAGCTCATGTTATGCCTTATACACTTCTACCTAAACAGCATCAAGAGAGAAAGTCCAAGCCTGGAAATCCATCCTATATATGTGAATATATAATCTGGCCGCAGCCCATTGACGGCTCTCAGTCCATGGACGGGATCTACGGTTGTCTTTCAAACTGTTCCCGCATAAAGGATAACAAACAATGTGACGTACTCACTGCTACAGATGTCAGTCATTGAGGCAGTCCTCATCCTTTTTCAAAATAAACACGAGTTCCTCTTTTTGCTCTTGACTCAAAGTAAAGCCCAAGTCAAAATCGTCCAAAGTTGATGACAAAGCCAATTCTAATGAACCGTCGCTATCTTTGTTTGTTGAGTTACATCCCGCCCACAAACAGAGTCCTGTGATTGGCCCACCAAACCAAATTGTCATGGTCTGTGCTGAGCTAACCTCCATCTCCTGAGTTTTTCTGTTTGCAGGTGGGCGTGTCCCGGGGAGCAGCTGCTGCGGATCTCCTCATCAGTGGTCAGGGGATTTAAGGAGCGGCGTGGCAATTCAACAGCGCCAGATGATTGCTCTTACTGGGTAGTATCTCGCCAGCTCTAGACCAGTTTCTAGCTTGTTACCTCCTGATCTGCCTGCTAAGGCTTGTACTCACCTGTCCTGTTCCTCTGACCTCCTCCCAGGTACCCTCGTTCGTCTGACTGCTCACCACAACGAAATGAGGAACTTCTTGACATGGTTTTGGGGACGAGTTTAACCCAAGACATGCAGAATCACCACTCATGCACCAAACAGGTAAAAATAAAGTATCTTTATCAAAATAATCAGGATTTGAGGACGCACTGGATAAGGCCCAGTGGATTGCAACGGAACCGCAGCGTCTGAGGAGGGGAGAGCAGAGGACCAGGTGAGTACAGGGAGATAGGTGCAGAGTTAAGACTTACGAGGAGCTGGGAGCTGAGGAGTAGGGGAGGGTAGGT
The DNA here is from genome assembly GCF_043380555.1 of Nothobranchius furzeri. Taxonomy (NCBI): domain Eukaryota; kingdom Metazoa; phylum Chordata; class Actinopteri; order Cyprinodontiformes; family Nothobranchiidae; genus Nothobranchius; species Nothobranchius furzeri. The sequence goes on from NC_091741.1 coordinate 85,416,135, forward strand.
GGAGTGCCGGGGTGAATCCAGGAAGGGGGGTGTCCAGGAGAGGGTGCGTGAGGAGAGCAGGAGAGCAGGCCAGCAGGGAGGAGAGGAGAACGGTGAGTGCTGCGTCCAGAAGATTTATGAAACACAGGTGAGTAATCCAGCGGAGGTGAGTAGTCCATCGGGACTGTGGAAAGGTAACTGGGGAGCTGCAGGAGAACCAGAGGAGCTTCAGAAGTCCAAGGAGTATCCTGAGGGGTCAAGGTAAGGTCCACAACGATCCAAAAATCCTAGGAACAGGTATGCAGAGTTAATCCACAGAGACTCAAAAATTCCAAAAAATCACTAGAGTTTAACCAGGAGACACAAAGGGCTGGAACTACCAAAATGTAGCTAATCATCCGGCGTCGATGTGTTCTCCTCCTCCGCTTATAGTTGGACCCACTGATTGTTAATGAGCTGCAGCTGGAGCCTCCCTCTCCTGAAACACAGCATCTCAAAAGTGGAACAAAAATGAGAGGAGCGCTCACCCTGGCACGACACTTCTGGATCTCTCTGTCTGCCAGCCACGCCGCTTCCCCCGACTGCCTGCTCTCCAACGCTCACCTGCCCGCTTAACTCTTGGACTCCTGGTGCTCAGCTCCAAGCTCTCGCCTCCACCCGCGGATCATCTCGCTCAGGCAGACCTGACTTGCCTCCCTCTCTAAGCTCCCCTGTCATACTGGAAACCGTAAGCCTCCACTCACCTCGTTCATTCCCTGCCTGTTGTACAGTTACTCACCATTATCTCTGCCACAGAACACTACTGGACCCGCCCGATCTCCGACCCTCTTCTTCATCCTCATCAATCTTAATACATAACTTTTACTTATCTTTTGTCTCTGAGTGATTCTGCATGTCGTGGGTCAAGAAACTTAACCCAAACATGACACAAATAAGAGCTATGATTGGACCGCTAGATGTCAGTAAATGGGGCAGTCTGCCATTACATTGTGGAAGAAGACAAATAAAAAGCAACATTAAACAACACATAGTATGTCTAAATGAACGTGCTGTTATAGACCAGACCGAGATGCAAAGCAAAATTCTTTTGCTTCGGCAAATGACGATCTAGATTTTAGATTGTTTGGTTTGAGCATCAGAGTCTTGATTCTGTATTTCACATGCTTTCTAATCTCTCATCTGATAAAGCAAACACTGATTTTTTTGAATTGTTTAATTTTGTCACCCTCAGTCCATGTGAGTAAGCCAATAATCTTGATTCAAATGCATAAATTCAGAGGAAAATCATTGTACCTAATAAGAATAACGTGTATTTCTGCCTTTTCATGTCCTTGTTCCTGCTGGAAAGGTTTGTTGGTTGTTCCCTGCTCTTTAAACCCTCTAAAGATTCACTCATGCTGAGACACAGCAATTATGTGCAGCTCTCAAACCCTTCTTCTGCAATCACCATGGCAATATTAAAAATGTGAATAGAGTCAGGCAACGCAGAAACCGTAGTTACAAATATATTTAATATTTGTTGACCACATTTTGTTCTCTTGATTTTAAGAGTTTATTAACAAATGCATTGTTCCTGAAAAACATTGCTTGTTTAAATCAAATCCTTCACTACAAAGAGAAATAGCAAAAAAATAAAACAATAAAAAAATTATAATAATTATAAAGTCACAAACTGATGGCTGTAAGTGATTGCTTTAAAAAAATAAACATTGAATCCCAAAGCGCTTAGGGTGGGCGTTCCCTCTTCAGTCTTGGGTTTTATTTTTATTAAAGCCAGCTGAAAAAATCCCAGCTACCCCCTGATGCATAAACTACCCTCAACACAGGATCAGACTCCTATTCAGAGGACCGTATCTCCTCCATCTGTTACATGTCGACAGGCATCCTCCTGCATTCCTGTCCTTTTGTTTGTAGAGGTAGGGGAAGGACATTAATGAGTCTTCCATTGACTTAACATCCTTGGAAAGTCCGCCATGGCCTCACACCTGCTGCCTACACCCTGCTGGAATCTCTGCTCCATCATTGTGAAGGACGTGCAGCTCGGAAGACAAACGTGAGCGAAGACATCGCAGCATGCGTCGAGGAAACAGTGAGGAATGTCAGCCTGAGCATCATCTCCACATCCACCAGGATGGCCAAGAATGCAGCCATTGTTTAATGAAAATGGGCTCTTCATCACCGATATTGAGCACCTGCAGACTTAATATACCTTCAAGCTCCATTGTGTTGTTGTTATCCTTGTTTTAACTGGGAGGTGAAGGTCAGACGGTTCTTATATGATGACAAAATAATGATGAATGTTTTATTATTGTTTATTAAAACACTGAAAAACTGTGTTAGGAAAACATGCCAAACCAAACATTAATGCAGACATCTGTGACAAGTGATATCCTGACAAATAGAGAATGGAATTTTCTAAATAAACAGTGGCTGAGGAAAGAAAATAAATAATGATTGCATGGTCTTGTTTGATTAAATACAAGAAAATCCTATTCACACAGGAAAATTAGAACCCATCAGAAGATAAAAACTGACATGGAACGTGTGTCTTTATACCCCACGTCAAAATCTTGATTAAACAAAGTTGAATTACTATTTCCAGAATAAAGTTTCTAGAAACACAGCAGCAGGATAATTATGTTGACTTTTGACCAGCTCCGACCCTTTTGACAATAGTAAAGTTGCGCACGATTACCAAAACTGCTCTAAAGATAATCTTCTCAGGTGATCTTACCTTGTTCAGTTTCAGTTCAGTTTATTTTTTCATAAAGCACTTTCCACGACCTTATCAGAAGCCCAAGGAGCTGAACACAATTATAAAATCAAATGATAAGAACAAAACAATGAAATAAAGATAAGAAAAAAATTAAACTAGCATAAAACATTAAAAGGAAACGTATTCAAAACATAAAGTTATTAAGTAATGTTCATACAAAAAACAAATCCAGGCAAATATGACCCCATCACTGAAACGCCATCAGATAAGATTGATTCTTCAAGTGAGACTTAAAGACTTCAAGTGATGGTGTCTGCCTAACTCTTAAAGGCAACGCCTTCCAGAGCACTGGAGCCAAAACTGTGAACGCACGATCCCCCTTGATCTGTACTTGGAGCGGGAGACTACCAACAGCCCCTGCTCAGCCGTCCAAAAGGACGGGACATGTCTATGTAGCAGTGATGACAGATGAGGGGGAACAGTGCCTTGAAGAGTCCTGTACACCAGTAGCAGGATCTTGAATGTTGCTCGGTGCTCCAGGACCCAGTATAGGGTCGCCAGTACTGGAGTGATATGTTACCGGTGTCTAGTGCCTGTGAAAAATCTGGCAGCTGAGTTCTGGAAAAACTGGAGCCGTGCAACCACGCCCTGACACAGATCTGCATACAAGGCATTACAGTAGTCCAGTCCGGACAGGACAACATAACAGACTCTAGTTGTGCCCTAGACAACAGGACCACACAACTGTGTTAATGTGTTTCAAATTTAAGGCCTGAGTTAAGGCCTGAGCTGTGTGGTGTAATCCTAACCTAGTCTACCCAGAAGCTCTCCAAGTATAATACCAGGCTATGAAACATGTTGGATTGTCTTGGTCTGATTTTCAGGGACAAACAAAGGTGCTGCCAGTTGAATGTGATGTTTAGCTAATCAGAAAGAAACGCTGCATGTTTCTCCTCCATTATGTTTGCTTACTACCAAGTCACATTTTCTATTGCGAGAATTCCTGTGTGATAGGATGATGTTTGTGAGTGTAACGTCCAGCAATGGTCAGTTTTTAGATACTGTTTGGCCATTCATTATCTGGTCAAAAAGGAGACACGAGACTGCATGTGTTCCCTTTAAATCAGCCTGCCTTCATCCCATCAGCTGGAGCTCAAAGACTCCCTGCAGCTCTGAACACGTGATAAAGAATAGTCAACAGTAATGTTCTCTCCTCAAGGTCCAAGCTTCCCTTATCGTCCTACAGGACTCTTCATGCCTTTGAGTAAGGAACACTCGCAGCTCGGATTAGTCGCTAAATCAAAAAATGATTTCCTAAATCAAATATGAACTAAATCTTATAAGCTAGATAACCATTAAATAAAAATTTGTTTATTGCTACTTATAACAATTATAATATAATGAAATGCTTTCATTAATCTGTGCTCAATGATTGAAGTTGGAAATGAATGTTATGTTATGATTACAGTGACTGAAATATGTTTCAGCATGTTTATATGACAAGGTCATCACAATTTAAACTCACACAAGAACAAATTATGGTTAAGTTAAACTCATGACACACAAATCATAACATGAAAACATTAAAACTGGATCACTCGGGTGATTCACTAGTTTTTGAGAAACCTTCAGACCGGCCATCTGAAGCAAGACCTCTTTAACCCATCAAAGCTTTTGACACGTCGTCAAAATCTTTTTGCACCTGCGAAGCTGATACAGCAAACAGTTCCTGCAGAACAAGCTGATATTGTTTAGACTCCTTAAGAGTCCCAGACGTGCGGTTCCACCCATCTGTCGTGACCCCAGACATCTCTGGACTGAAGAGTCGGTGCCACGGTATTCTACAGCCCTTTGGTGCCAGAGGTCATCCGACCTCTCTGGCCTTCCCTAATATATATAAAACAGATTATTAGTGTTTTCCTCCAGTAAAACTCATGCTGGAGTGTAAACTCTTTGATTTTTAAGTTATTTACAGATTATGTCCAGCTCCAGGTACAAGTTACATTTGTTGTGCTGAACTACTTGTTTTATTGTTAATACAAAAATTAGGTTGTCATCATTCAAGTTTGATGGGTATTACAGGTATTTGCTACAATGCTGGTTTAGTTTTAGATTTGGACTTTTCTCTGAACATCTTCATGGTTCTGAGATCTGGAACTGGTTTATGTTAGGAGTGTAAACAGACTCATTAGACTCCCTCTTGCTGACTCTATCTGAATAACATGGCTGATACCTGCAGAGCTTTAGGCAGAACCAAACACAACCACTATATAACGGGCAGACCAACCTACTGAGGATGGAAGTTGTTTAACATGTTTGAGAACACGCAGCGTTTTCATTCACTTTGAACTTCAGTCTTTGACATGTCAGACATGCTGTCCCTCGGCAACAAGCATGTGTCAAAAACCACAGCCTGACGCCAAGACTTGCTGAAAGGTTATCAACTTGTGAAGTTCTCCATGAAGGGCTGCAGCAGCTCTGCAGGGACTCAGATGCCCCACTGTTAATGTGTGTCATGCCTTCCTTTTCCTCCATGACCTCTAAACTCAGAGAGTACCACACCGCTGTGCTACAAAGATGACCCGTAGGATTTCAGAGGGCCCTTGGTAGATTTATTAGCATCACACTTTTGTTTACCTAAAGTGTCCTGCTTATTTTTTTCTCTGTTAGAAACTGGATTGTTGAGATAATGAATCAACAGATGGGACAGAAGTTATTGATCCACAGAGAGCTGCTCCTCCCAGCCCTCCTTTCTCTTCACCTATAGGGATGATTTTTACTCTACGTGTGTGTGAGCAAAATCTTCTTATATAGGATTATGAATATTTTAATAAGTGAATACAAGCAAATCACACTGGTTTTGATGAGACTGGATCCTCACATTCTCTGTGGGCCTAAAACTGAAGCTGTGCTCTGCAAAGTGAGATCCTGCTGAGATCAAGGACCAGGAATTAAACTATTGCTGGCATCAGCGGCCAATAAGAATGAAGCTGTGGATGATTCTTACATGCGTTCTAACTGCAGAGTTTAAAGTGTTGTCATAGCAGTTGTTTTGCAGCAGCTCTTGCCGGGCTTTTGCACCTGATCTGTGTAACATTTGTGAAGCAGAGTATGCATCAGTTAAGCAGCGTACTGACTTGTTGCCCAACTAAATTTACACTTTGAATCTATTTTTCAGGCGTCATGCATCCAGAACATGTCAAGCTCAGCAGTTCAGATCAGAACAGAAAGGGAGTCAAACATGAAAGCGTTCTAAACATCTGGAAACTTTCAAAATAAATGACACGTGCAAATTTCCAGTTTCTTAAATTGTAAAAAAACTGAGTGTTTGTAGGATCTGTAAAAGCTCTGTAGCTGAAGTAAACAGAACAGAAAGTAAGCCACAGACGTTTATTTTGATACATGCTGCTGTCATTCCCTTTGCTTGTTATTGCGTGAACTGGCTAAATCTTGCTTGATCTTGGAATTCTTCAGTGATTTCATGACCTTGCGGGATCAGCAGCATGGAATATCAGAAACGCCTCCTGTGGGAAGGGAGCTCACAGGTAAAATACATCTATTACATCACGCGCTGCTTAGACATCCAGTTGTAAGACCAAGTGCTCAAACTGAGCCAGTACTCTGGTATGCACTGCTTTCTCATCAGCTCTAAGCTTTCTATGAACTGTAGTGCAGGTTTACATCATAAATTGAAGCTGCATCCATACTTAGCCTAGAATCCCAGACAGACCGTAGCAAAGCTAAAGGATTTTGCTCTGCATGTCTGTCTAGCCGCTCTATTGGAACCTACACAGCCCGGACCAACATTGTGTCTTGCCAATCACAGCGCACAAGATGCTACTGTGACTGAGCAAAAAAAAAACACACAGAAGGCTACGGCTCGTCTGAAATGGCTTTGGCATCAACTTTGGTCTATTTAGATTTAAGCTTTTCTTTGAGTCAAAAGCAGATAGTTAAAGTTAAAGTCAAGTTAAAGTCCCATTAGTCATCACACACTGGTGAAATTAATCTCTGCAAGTGACCCATTCCCATGGGGAGTGGTGAGCTGCAGTTATGGCTGCGCTCGGGAACTATTTGGTGGTTTAACCCCCCAATCCAACCACTTAAAGCTGAGTGTCAAGCATGGAGGTATTGGGTCCCATTGTTAAAGACTTTGGTATGATTTGAACCCGGATCTTCCAGTCCCAGGGCAGACACTCATACCACTAGGCCACTGAGAAGGTACTTGAGTCCTTTATTTAGAAAAAGGATGTATTTGTGTCTCTTTGACACTGTGTGGCAGACTGCCCCGTAGATTTTGCCCTACAACTAATATATGTCTATGGGTCATGGCCAGACTATATACTCACATTATGGATGTTCGATGTTATCGGTCAGCTGATATCATGGGTCGATATTGGCCTTAAATAAATAAAGTTATTTTTGATCCAGCTTTAAGTTTAGACTCACACGTCAAAACCATCTCCCGCTCTTGTTTCTTTCAACTGAGAAACATTTCAAAAGTCCGTAAACTGGTTTCTACTGCAGATCTGGAAAAATTCATCCATGCTTTTGTGTCATCACGCTTAGACTACTGTAACGCTCTTTTTACTGGTCTCAGCAAAACCTCCCTCTCACGCCTTCAAGCCATCCAAAATGCAGCAGCCAGACTCCTAACCAAATCCAGCAGACGAGCTCACATCACTCCAGTTTTACAGTCCCTCCACTGGCTCCCGGTAGAATATAGAATACAGTTTAAAGTTTTAGTCCTGACCTATAGAGCTCTTAACAACCAGGCTCCAAGCTACCTATCTGAGCTTTTATACCCACACACCACCTCTCGGAACCTTAAATCCACATCTGAAAACCTCCTGGCTGTTCCTCGAACCAGACTGAAAACCAAAGGGGACAGGGCCTTTCAGACTATTGCACCCAGACTTTGGAACAGTCTGCCTTCAAATCTCCGTCTCTCTAACACTGTAGAGGTCTTTAAAAATCATCTAAAAACTCACCTTTTCATCCAGGCGTGATTTATATCTGTGAAAGGCGCGATATAAATAAACTTTTACTTACTTACTAACTTACTTACTTAAAATGTGATATCAGTATCGGTTTAAACTCCTTAGTGACCCGACTTTTACATAGCATACACATATTATACATCAAACTCCTCTCTCTCAAAATGCAAAAAAATGACAGATCTGAGCTTTAAATTTTGAGCTATATATATATTTTTTTTGGCACAACTTGTAAATAATTAGGGATTTGTCCCGTATGATGAGAATCTGCTGTCCTTAAAGCTTGTAGCTGTGTGTAGCTAGCCAGCAAACAAGCAACTCAAACAATTATAAGAATCTTTACACATGTATTAGCATCACGCTTAGCAATTAGCCTCACTTAGCATGTGTATGTTCACATTGCTTACATTTTAACAAATAAGTAACTTTAACACACACCCAAACATTCCCAAAACACATCAATATTTACAAAGACAAATGTTATCAAGATGCAAACGTATAATGTAAAATCAGCATTTTTATATTCCACTTCTTGTCCCGTTTCTGACAAATCGAAAACGTCATCGATAGGTCTGAATTGAGAGTGCTCACTCTGTCGCAAATCGCACAGACAATATAACAGAGTGTAACAGTGATGCCTCACTTTGATCCAATTTCAAAACCTAAAACATTTTTACTTTTTATCATTAATTCACTTGTACTTCACTAGTATTTGTATTCCCTTATTAATCAAAACTGTTTCCCATTCTGAATTTAATAATTATCTGAGGCTTAAAGGCATCACTGAGAGTTAGTCAGGATTGCCTCAGAGAGAATGTCATTCAGCAGCTGTTGGATATATATATATATATATATATATATATATATATATATATATATATATATATATATATATATACCGTAAATCCTCTAATACAGGCCCGGGCCTGTATTTGACTCAAGCTCATCAAGCTCCAGGCCTTTATTGGAAGGAGGGACAGTATTAGAGGCAGGCCTCTATTTCTATTTGAGCAAAATGAACTAATGGTTCGCTGGAGTTTTTGGCAATTAAAATTGCGCCCACATTTTCAAAGTTAAACACATCTCTTTTAACAATGGTAGTTTCTGCTTCAGCCCTCTCCCCCCTCCCCCTGCGCAGCGGCCGCAAACTCACTGATGCGCCTGCAGCCTCTCGGAGTTCCTGCTGCTCTAAACATTAAAATAATTATTCCATTTTCTGTTCCTCACTTCTGATGACCTTCAATGGTGTCTGTTTGTTGCAACAGCAGGTACAAAAACTAACTTGTTTTTATTTGACTATTTTTCTGTCCTGCCTGTTTATTATCTTCCTGCATCTCCTCTCAATCCTAAAGAAAAACTGCTACCTGGGTTCATATATATTCACCTCATGAGTTACCTTTGAAATGCAGTTCTAAAAGATCTACCGACCGCAAAAACAGCGGAGTGCTCGCTGCTTGGTGGCCGCGTGATCGGTGCGTCACCGGATGACAAGTTGATGCGCCCTGCTCCACAGCCAAACGCATCAGGCGCAAATAAAAGACAGAAAACATCAAAGGAAATGAACCGACATGAACGATCGCGTGTTAAATGTGGCGACACCTGATTGTTACTGTGGCCGTGCTCAGGAGGCAGATCTACCAACCGCAAAAACAGCGGAGTGTTCCGAGCTTGGCGGGCGCATCAGTGATCGGTGCGTCGGAGGACAAGCTGATGTGCCCCGCTCCACAGCATGCAGCGAAACACATCAGGCGCAAATAAAAGACAGAAAACATTAAAGGAAATGAACTGACATGAATGATCGCGTGTTAAATTAGTTTTTGAGGTGGCGACACCTGATTGTTACTGTGGCCGTGCTCAGGAGGCAGATCTACCGACCGCGAAAACAACGGAGCGCTCCCTGCTTGCCGGCCGCATCAGTGATCTGTGCGTCGGAGGACAAGTTGATGCGCCCCGCTCCACAGCAGCGATACACATCAGGCGCAAATAAAAGACAGAAAACATTAAAGGAAATGAACCGACATGAACGATCGCATGTCAGTACCTACGGTCTGGCACAGCGCGTTGCCCCCCCCCCTCCCCACCCCCCCAGCGCAGGAGCTTGTCACCTGCTGATAGCAGGCTGCTGTCTTTTCCGAGGGCTGCATCTTGCCGGTCATTATCACGTGACAGCGACTAGTCGACGACAGGCATAAAAAGTCACTATAGTGAAGTTGACTAGTTCATACAACCCCTACTGCTGCTCTCCAGAGTGTTCTGCAGCATAATCAGCACGATCTCTTTGAACTTGATAGTGTAATGACCTGGCTGGGGTTGTAAGCCAAGTGCATTCTGGGTATTGTGATATATGTGTTTCCTATCGTTCTGCTAGTTCCTATGTGCTGATTTGCGTGTTGTGTGAGTGTTATGTAAGCCACAGGGAAGGTAATGTGTGTTCTGTGGAGCGGGTTGAATTAGCATGGTTAACTGACACCGTGACTCTGTGTGGTAGGAGCGTGATATAGAATCGTGTCTGTAGCGTTACAAAGCGTTGAAGAAAAAGCCTAATAAAGGTCTGCGTGAACCTCTACTGCCTCCTGCTGGTTGATTTGGGGACTATAACCCTGCCGCTGGGACGCTCATACTTGCTTGTCACCACATTCCACCCGGCCACTATAAGAGACTTACCTCCGCTGACTCCGACACCGGCCACTATAAGAGACTTACCTCCGCTGACTCCGACACCGGCCAAAATTGGAGACCCGGCCAAAATTGGAGACCCGGCCTTTAATTGAATACCGGCCAAAATTGGAGACCCGGCCTTTAATTGAATACCGGCCTCTATTAGAGGATTTACGATATATATATATATATATATATATATATATATATATATATATATATATATATATATATATATTTAGTGGTGGGCATAGATTAATTTTTTTATCTAGATTAATCTCACTGTAATCTTGGAATTAATCTAGATTAATCTAGATTAAAATGGCTCATTCAAATTCTGCCAAAGGCATATGTGTGTGCTACCTAGATAATGAATAAAAGCAAGTCTTTGAGAATGGAGGTGTATTTCTTGTTTCAATAATGCATCACAGACTGATAAAGCAGTTTTACTACGATAACTGATGATGAAAATAAATAATGATCAATAAGTATTTGTGTTTAATAGCTGTTTATTCAGTTCAACAAATTCTGCACTGTAGGTCTACAGAATAGGTCATGATTAACTATTTACAGTCAGCAGCATTTGGTCAATCAGTCCAAGCTCTATTTCACCTTCTTCCACCAGTCACTCAAGCAGATCAGCTTGTTCACATTGTCTGGTGACAAACTAGATCTTCTCTTCTGCACAATATGGCCTGCTAAAGAAAAAAGTATATAGATATATATATACACACACACACACACACACACACACACACACACACACACACACACACACACACACACACATACAGACATACATACATACATACACACACAGAAACTATCTGGTCTGGGGAGGGGGTTAAATTTCTGGGGTGCCCTTCCAATGCCCCCCTTTAGTTTGCATGTAGGATCGCCTCTGGTGAATGGGAGCGAGCTGGAAATGATGCCACTGCTCACCTGTATGAGCAGAAGCCAACTGTTGCTGTTGTCTCTGAAAACGGCAAGGGGAGTTATCCTAGCTCAACTTTTCTAAACAAATATAAAAATTTATGAGTAAAACGTTTATTATTACAGGTGAATTTGAGTCAAAGCCACATGAACAACGACCTGTAGAAACAATTTATCACTTTATCACAATAAACAGCTGCTAAAAGAGCTAAACTTAGTTGGAAACTGCACCAGTCTGAGAAAGTCTTGTCTCGGTTTTCTCACATCCGAGCACTGCTTCGGCCGCGGACGGTGAAGTGTGGCCCGGGGAAAGCCCGGCTGGAAATGTCGGAGGTAAACAAAACAAAATAAAAAGAATGAAAGTCGGATTTATGGATTAAAGTCTGGTGAAAGTACATAAATTATTTACTTGTCCCGCGCGATGAGAAGGGAGAAGCGCTGCTGGTGGCGAAGGTGCGACTGTTCGGCTGCATGGGGAACATTAAACTCCGCGAGCCTGGCGTCCGACCATAAGTACGATGATCCGCGCCGAGTATACATCCGCGCCAACCAGGTATCCATCCGCGCAATGTGAAAGCATGTGTGAAAGCCATCATAGCTTACTTAGTATAGACCCAGATCCCAACCCAACTTTGAGAATAGATTAACGGCGTCATTTTTTTTATCGCGCGGTAAGAGTCTGGCTTTGCCGCAGCGCGTTAACGCCGATAACGGCCCACCCCTAATATATATATATATATATATATATATATATATATATATATGTGTGTGTGTGTGTGTGTGTGTGTGTGTGTGTGTGTGTAGTCATGGTCTGCATTCTGCATCTCCCTCATTTGTCTCCTTGTGTTCTCCATCCCTCTCTAGGTTCCCCTTATGTGTCTCCTTGTGTTCCTCGTGTGTCTCCTTGTCTGCATCCCCCCTCATGTGCCCCTCTAGAATCCCCCTCATGTGTACCCAAGCTTCCTGTGCCCCTTTTTGTCCCTAGCTCCTTCCCGGTCTCACTCAGGTCTCCCCTAGTCACCCCTCTGTAGTTTTTCTATAGGCTCAGCTTTTCATTTTAATAGTCTCCTTTAGTGTGTGTTTCCATCCCCACTTGATAATTAGTCTCCCTTACTCCTCAGGTCATTAGTTATTCATTATTTGGTTCTCCTGTGCCCTTAGTCTGTTAGGTGTGTTTATTTAGAGATTCATAGGTTAGGGTTTATCCCCTCTGCTTGGTTTTCCCTTCCCATTCAGTTAATTGATCTCACCAGTCTCCCCTCAGTTCTCTCTCCCCACGCACCTGCTCCTCGTCTCCCAATCACCCAGTCCCTGTGTATATAACCCTGTCTGCGTCGCAGTGTTGATGTTTGTCAGCATGCTTTGTCCCCCCCACTAGGTCTCTAGGTCTCTGCTCATGAGTGAGCTTTTGGTTTTTGTCTTGCAGTTTAGATATCAGGTTTGGCTTCCTGCCTTTTGGATTTTTTGTTCCCCATCCAAATAAAAGGGATTTTACTTTTACAAATTGCTCCTGCCTCGTGTCGTCTGGCTTTCTGTATCTTGGGTCCTAACCTCCTCCTACTCACATTGTGATATATATATATATATATATGTATATATATATATATATATATATATATATATATATATATATATATATATAATTTTCTATTACTAACTTTAATTGAAGTAGTTGCAATTTAGCTACATAATGTTTAAAGCTTATGCATTTATTATAGAAGATATGGGATGTTAGTAACCTAATTTATTTATTAGAGGAGACCCTGCATATAATGGGATGGGAAATGAAGAGTTAAGCAATATCATATATTGGATATGGGTAAAAAAAAAGCCAATATTGAGCATCCCTAATTCACATGTATAGGTTGGTTTGCCAGGCTATATAAAACTGGAATATGTGATAGATTTAAACTGAAACTGAGTCATCATTTAGGAAAATAGTCAAGTTTGTGAAAACCATAAGAAAGGCTTCAGCCACAGAAATGTACGTGTTGTTTGTTTGAACTGGCACGAAAACCTACAAATCACCAGCTTAGTGTGAATCGAACATGAATGGTTCACATATAATCATATTAGAAATACAATAAATATAAAAAATATATAAGAACGCAGTTCAGAGTTTTATTTACAGCTTTTTCATGCTTTGAGGCCTGGTTTGTGCAGCACCAGTGAAGCGTTTAATGAGGCTCCCTTCCTTCTTTTACTGTCAGATTCTGTGTTCTGCTGGATTGTCTTTACACTCTTAAGGGATAGCAGCTTTTGAAGGCTAGTGTATCATCTCTTCATATTGATAGAGCCTAGAAAGGCTGATTAACATTAAATGTTCCTTATGGATCCAGTGGTAACACTACAGCTATAAATAGCATTTTGCTATTAGGGCTGGGTCTTAGGTGTTGGAACTAACAGGCAGACTGGATGACATGTCTGCGGAGTTCAGCCTGCATACCAACAGCAGCAGCTCCATTTTTCACAATGGTTACTGCTGATGCTCTTAAAAATTCTCCACATGACAGGAGTGCAGCCAAAGGGTCTCGTCGAATAAAGGTTTATTTGGGATTTTTGTTCCAAAAGAGCCTTTATATTCTGTGCATTCAACCATTACAGGGACTGAATCCCACATAAATTGTGTTTTGTGACCAGTTTGGCAAGTCAAGACAAATAAAAGTGCTCAATCTGAGTGGAGTTTTTATTGCTGTGTGATATGTCACTCCAGATTAGGAGTTGGGTCTGTGTAATGATTTGGAATATGTTAAACATCAAATTGGTGTGTCCGTGGATGTTTTCTGGTTCCACTTATCCGGAAAATGGTTCCAAGAAAATAAACGTGATTCAGCTCTAATGTAGAGATTTAATTTTCACTTTGAGGTAACTTCCTTTCCAAGTTTGCAGACTTTGATTTATAAAGAGTAATAAAGATATTTTTTCCAGCAACACAAACATTAGATTTTGCGGTATATGTCACATTTGCATAAAAAAAAGAAGTTAATGGTCTTAAAGTGCTATGTGACAGCCGTCTTTCTTTCAAAGTTTTCAGGGCACAGCTTAACCTCCGACCAGAACACGTAATGGGCCAACTTGACTGGCCAGCTTTGACTTACAGCCCTGCCATTGTAATGGGGGTCAGAGCCTGCCATGATGGAGCGGTTTACAAGTGTCAGAGGCGAGGAGGAATTTGTGGAGACAAGGCGAAAGCCTCTGCAACAGAGAGGTGTGTGCCTTTTTTCAGCTGCTGCCCGGTTCTCAGAAGTGCAAAAAGCCTTATTCTGACGGGTCAAGTGGTCAAGTTAGGCACCACACTAATCCCTTCACAAGCCAGTTATAAGCTCCTGAGTGTGCAGACACGAGCTGTGCAATACTTTAAGTCATGACTCTGGATATTTAGTTTCAGCAGTCAGTAATGGTTTTAGTGTTCTGTGTTTAATAATCCCTCTTGCTTCAGCATAAGAATGTAAGCCCAGATGTCTACGGTCCCCAGAGGAGGAGTTTTAGGAGCCATCATCACCGGCAGGTCAAAGTTTTCACATAAAGAAACATCCCAGAATATCTTTGACTGCAATAATCTCATGCTTTCTTACCACGGTGCAACATTTGACGTTCGGTTTTATAGAAATATCTTAGATGAATTGCCAGGAAATGTGATGCAGATGTTTTTTGTTCACGTCAGATTAACTTGTAAAGACTTCTTCCCATCACTGAGAAAGCTACGATACATTTCTCAGACAAATATTTAATTTATATGTATTATTTCAAAGCATGCTCGTAGCCTCAGCACACATTATCTCCTGGAGACTGGGTAAGTATTTGTCTCCAACCTTAAGCAGGTATTACAGTGTTCCCCAAAGCTGGGGTCAGGAGCCCACTGTGGATTCTGAGACTTGAATTGTGGGGTATTGGGATGATCCCTGAAGATAAAAATGGAATTTAAAATAACCCAGCATTGTTGCAAGTGATAAAAATCGTGTTCATAGGCAGAAAATGTTGCATATCATTTGCTGGTGATCTTTTATCAGGAATATAAACTTTGGCCTGCAGTTTTTGGGGTCAAATTATTAGTTGTTCTTAAAATAATAGAAAAATCCTCGTGACAACGATGAAGATCCTGAAGAAGGCCCAATTTTTTACAACCTGGATTTGAACAACATTGCAAAAGCCCATAAACCTTTTTATATTATAATCAAAAATTACCCATAAACACACTAAATTAGTATAACATGTGGGTGTCAGCTAGTCAGCAGTGTATGATGGGCATGTTTATCAGAAACTAGTGAGTGTAGTTGCACCGGTATGTCGTGGTGAAAAGAGGGTTAGAGGTCAATCTATGTTTGTTCCATCACCTTTGGTCACGAGCTTTGGGTAGTGACTGAAAAAATGAGATTGGGGATACAAGCAGCAGAAATCAGTTTTCTCCGCAGGGTGTCTGGGCTCTCCCTTAGAGATAGGGTGAGAAGCTCGGTCATCCAGGAGGGGCTCGAAGTAGACCCGCTGCTCTTCCACTTCAAGAGGGGCCAGTTGAGGTGGCTCGGTCCTCTAGTTAGGATGCCTCCTAAATGTCTACCAGGGGACATTTTAGGTCTGGGTCTCCCAACCGGGAGGAGACCTAAAGGAAGAACCAGGACACACTGGAGGACAATGTTTCTCATTTGGCCAGGGAACACCTCGGATTCCCCTGGAGAAGCTTGCCCAAGTGGCTGGGGAGAGGGAAATCTGGGCTCTGTTTAGGTTGCTACCCGCAAGACTCAACCCCAGAGGAAGCTAGCGAGAGCAGGTGCTGTTTGGTGGAAATTAATTCTAAATCCAACACGAAAACTGCCATTTGATGGGACTTATTTTAAAACTGGAAACACTGAGCTCACATGATAATGAATATGTTAATTAGTGAAGTTGGTGTTAAAATAGAAAATGATATCAAATAAAAATTTTCCGGTGAGTGTTACTCGACTTGCTGCCTTTTTATAAAAAACATTTTCCAAATGTAAAACACAGGCATGCATCCTGTTTAAAGTCCTTCATTCTAATTCCTGTGTATATCACAGATGCTGCCAGCTGTTTATGCTGTTTGTCTCAACTTCAGGACATGCTTGTGTTTTAGTCCGGAATCATTGTAGCTAAAGATATATCTTTTTTATAAGAAAAATTAATATCTGATTCGGAAGTTAATTTGTGTACTAAAGCACAAAGGATGTGAGAGTGTCTTGGCATTTCTGTCTGCCATTTCTTGCTGGATATACTGGTTTATTTATTTATTTATTTATTTATTTATTTATTTATTTATTTATTTATTTATTTATTTATTTATTTATTTATGTATTTATTTATTTATTTATTTAAATTAAAGGGATTTTTCTGCTGTGGAAGAAAATGGTACCAAAGAAAAAGATGGACGTGAATGAAAACTGCTGTGAAGTGGATCAGAGGCAGTAAACTAAATGGTGTGAATGGCACCAAAATGTTAGATCATCCATATGGATTCATCAGAACAGATAAGCAGCTTCACATTGCACCTTGTAATTGAATCCACTGTTTTAACAAAATAATTGATTGGTAGAGTGTCTCATTAGCCTGAAACCTAAATCCTTAGTTTAAAGAGATCATTCAATTAGAAACCATCAGTCATGCTGAGTTTCTCACGCAGGCTGAACATGAAAATAGTCTCCTACATCTGTCTTCTGCATTAGCTTCTCATAGAAAATAGACGGAAAAATGCTCAGTTCAGAAAATCCGGCCAGATTTGTGTCAAACTACAGTTAAAGGTATGGTGGAGGGTGTTTCAGAATTTCAGGAAAGAACCACCATCTCCATGTTTAAAAAAAAAAAAGTGCATGAGAGGGAACGTGTCATGGTCTGAGGCATTTCCCCTCACTAATCTCTACCAAGTCATCACTCCTGCAGGTGGGCGGTTGGATTCAATGGCAGTGAATGAATTAAAAAGCAGCTGACAACTCACCTGTTCAAGCTGACTTTTGCAGTGACCTTTATCACCACCCTCTTCTGCTTTTTCTACCTAATCCGCCTTTCCCAGGATCCACTGATTTCCCTCTTTCCTATTAATTTTCTCTCTTCCTTTCCTTACATTTATTAATCATAATTTGTATTAACTTTTTCTCATTTCAAACATATTTTTAAATCATTGAAAAAAAAATTTTTTCACAGTTTAAATTTTTTGTTTTTGTTTAGCGCCTTGTGATTTTTACCTTGAGAGGCACTATATAAAATATGATTTTCTTTCTTTCTACTTTCTTGTCTCTGGGGAGTCTAACCTTAACTTTGCGCATAGGCAGGAAGTGAAACTACCCAGCAACAAGCACGTATGACGATGGATCACCAAAATGACTGATGATTATGCAGTCCAATGGTTCAGATGATCCACCTGGAAGAAAAAGGATCCTCTGCTATTTAACATTCATAAACTTACCCATCTTGACAGGGAAGGCTGTTTAGTGTCCAGGAATCAGCAGAGAAGTGTTGGATATTTATCTCTAGAAGAGTTGGTTTTTAACACTAAATCAGAGTTAAAGTACCAACTCTTCAAAAAGTGTTAAATCAACACTTACTGGGGTGGACCCATATAGACACTTTAAAAGTGTTGAAATCAACTCTGACAGAGTTATTTTGAGCATGCTGAATTTGCTGTGTACCATAAAGTTTAAACCCCTCTGCAGTATGAGCATATAGCTCCTCAGTTTAAGTTGTAATGCCACTATCCTGGTACACAATAGCATCAATGCAATACTCAGTAGGTGTTCAAGACCTGCACAATACCAGATTTACATAGTATGTCTGTGTCCCTTTACAGTATGCTGCATAAACCCCAAGTTCTTCATTTTTTATTCATGGTTTTTTGGGGTCTAGCTTACTGCCTATGTGTATATATACACATTGTAGCATTATAGCAGAAGCTGTAATGCTCCACTTGTGAGAGTAAAACTGCAAGGCTTGTCTGCTGCAATCAGACATCAAATCTGATTGCTTCACAGCTGAACAGGACACGATAAAAATATTTTATAAATAAATAATGAATTAAATGCTTTACCTGTTTAGGGACACACAAGATTTAATGCTATAATGTGTTTGCATTTTGTACGTTTTCCTTCCAAAGGTTGTGTGGGACATGGCACTGGTTCTCTCTGTGGCAGACCTGCTTGTTTGAGAAAATTCTGCTCCTTTGTCTAGGGTTGCTCACCCTGCTCCAACCGCACGTGAGTGCTGGATTGAAAGATGGGAGTCGTTGGTGACTTTGCCAGTGTGTGCAAGGCTATAGGGGAGAAAGAGTTGAGTGACCAGTAGAAGCGGCAGCAGTGGAGCAAGAAGATGCAGCTGCTGCAAATGACTGATCATTCCCATTGTACATATATTCACAGGACATGGGCAAAGGGTTCTCGATTTCCTGAGAGAGACGCTAACAGCAGGAAGCATCGGAGCAGCAGAAACAGGAATAAAAAGTGCTTCCAGTTGTAAGCAGGTTGGTGGTATTTTCTGTGCGTGACTCCAGAGTAGCTGTCAGTGCTACTGTGTCTCTCTCTCCTCTGCAGCTGTGCGTGCACCACCAAAATGACACATTGGCTTTTTGACGTGTGTGGGCTCCCGTAGATGCAATACCTACACTGAACTGTGTGACACTAAGAAGTTGAATGTCTGTAGACACTGTGCCTTTCATTTCGCATAGATATTGTTTTCTTCTTTTGACTCAAAGTTACTGTCTTGAAACTGAACAAAACATTTAATTTGAGGTTTATGTAGTTAAAACAGCTTAAAACAAGTGGCAGGAACTAATGTATATGGTGTTTTTGAGGCTTCAGGAGCATGCGTTTTAGTGGGATCTCTTCAACATCCGTACACATGAACACAATGGGATTCTTACTGATGCAGTAACATCCTATGTTATCATTAAAGACCAAATTCCAAAGTGAAATTAATGACACTAGCTAAAGGTATTGTTAAACAAACTGCCACATATTCTGACTCACACACACACACACACACACACACACACACACACACACACACACACACACACACACACACTCAGGATGTCCAATGGTACAGAAGCTGTCAATAGGAAACAACACAGCGTGAGTCGGAGTGTGTCCCACGTCCCAGGAGATACTGCACATTTGAACCAGGTGACTTCCTCTGAGTATTTTCCTGTTTATCAACTCAGCCTCCTCCTTGTTTGGGTGCTTTCTGGTCCCTGAAGTCAATATCTTCCTGTGGTTCAGGTAGCTCTCGCCTGACTTCGCCAGTTTTTTTTGGGCCACCGGATGTCATTAAAAATGCTCAAAATATCAGCTAAGGGAAATCCGATGGAGTCCGGAGTGCTATGCATTGTTTAGAAATGATGTTGGTTTGAGCTTCAGCTATTTCTGGAGTTCCCTCTTGCATATCAGCATCGTCCAACTGTATGAAGTATTTTTTTTGCTCTCATACCTCCCTTGCCAAATTAAACAATGCTTTTTCCAAGGACTTCCTTTAGGATTAAGTTGATTTCCTTTGCATGAAGTGGCACCTTTATCAGCCACTCAAATACATTTTTCAAATGAGGTGAATTAGCAAACATCAAGTTACATTTTTTCTGTCATAAAATGATTTCAAACAAAATAATAGTATAATAATAGTATTTGGTGTTTTAAATTCATACAAAAAGTTTTGATCCAAACAAAAAGGTCAACACATCTTCCTGAAGACGAGTTGAGTCCTTAGTGCTCACAGATGAATGCTTTCTTATATTTTATTGTTGATTTCATTAAATTCTCTCCGCCCGAGTTTTAGTGAGTGTAATTATGTGGAGAATAAAAACAACCTAAATTGGTGTTTTGATAAAAAATCTTCAGAACCATTCTTCACAGATGATGTCATTAAACTGACTTCAGTTTCATACAGCACCCACTCACAACTAAACTCCCTCAAAACCCCATTTATAAAGCAAAGTCATAACGTATCTGGTTCAGTCCCTATATTATTTACTGCTTCAAATCAGATTCTGTTATATACACTGAACAAAAATATGAACGCAGCACTTTTGTTTTTGCTCCCTTTTTTCATGAGATGGACTTAAAGATCTAAAATTCATTCCAGATACACAATATCACCATTTCTCTCAAACATTGTTCACAAATCAGTCTAAATGTGTGATAGTGAGCACCTGTGCTTTGCTGAGATAATCCATCCCACCTCACCGGTGTGCCACATCAAGATGCTGATCTGACATCATGAGTAGTGCACAGGTGTACCTTAGACTGCCCACAATAAAAGGCCACCCTGGAATGTGCAGTTTTTTGCTTTATTGGGGGTCTGGGGACTCAGAAATGGTCAGTATCTGGTGTGACCACCATTTGCCTCATGCAGTGCAACACATCTTCTTCGCATAGAGTTGATCAGATAGTTGTGGCCTGTGGAATGTTGGTCCACTCCTCTTCAATGGCTGTGCAAAGTTGTTGGATATTTGTGGGAACTGGTACACGCTGTCATATACGCCGGTCAAGCAAATCCCAAATATGCTCAATGGGTGACATGTCCGGTGAGTATGCTGGCCATGCAAGAACTGGGACATTTTCAGCTTCCAAGAATTGTGTACAGATCCTTGCAACATTGGGCCGTGCATTATCTTGCTGAAACATGAGGTGATGTTCATGGATGTATGGCACAACAATGGGCCTCAGGATCTCATCACGGTATCTCTGTGCATTCAAAATGCCATCAATAAAATGCACCTGTGTTCTTCGTCCATAACAGATGCCTTCCCATACCATAACCCCACCACCACCATGGGCCACTCGATCCACAACATTGACATCAGCAAAACGCTCACCCACACGATGCCACACACGCTGTCTGCCATCTGCCCTGAACAATGTAAACCGAGATTCATCCGTGAAGAGAACACCTCGCCAACGTGCCAGACGTCATCAAATGTGAGCATTTGCCCACTCAAATCTGTTACGGCGACAAGCTGGAGTCAGGTCAAGACCCCGATGAGGACGACGAGCATGCAGTTGAGCTTCCCTGAGACGGTTTCTGATAGTTTGTGCAGAAATTGTTTAGTTGTGCAAACCAATTGTTTCAGCAGTTGTCTGAGTGACTGGTCTCAGACGAACTTGGAGGTGAATCTGCTGGATGTGGAGGTCCTGGGCTGGTGTGGTTACATGTCGTCTGCGGTTGTGAGGCCGGTTGGATGCACTGCCATATTCTCTGAAATGCCTTTGGAGACAGCTTATGGTGGAGAAATGAACATTCAATGCACGAACAACAGATCTGGTTGACATTCCTGCTGTCAGCATGCCAATTGCACACTCTTTCAATGCTTGTGGCATCTGTGGCATTTTGCTGTGAGACAAAACTGCACATTCCAGGGTGGCCTTTTATTGTGGGCAGTCTAAGGTACACCTGTGCACTACTCATGATGTCAGATCAGCATCTTGATGTGGCACACCTGTGAGGTGGGATGGATTATCTCAACAAAGCACAGGTGCTCACTATCACACATTTAGACTGATTTGTTGTGAACAATGTTTGAGAGAAATGGTGATATTGTGTATCTGGAATGAATTTTAGATCTTTAAGTCCATCTCATGAAAAATGGGAGCAAAAACTAAAGTGTTGTGTTTATATTGTTGTTCAGTGTATTTAAAAATGTCAACTTTTTCATTTGACCTAAAAGAACCAGAAGATTGCATCAAATCTTAATTTCAATCCAACCTCTCACCCTGAGCAAACTCAGAATAAGGTGACAGAGAGCTTGACTTAACAACATGTTGGAATGTGACCTTCACCGAAGTCTGTACTAAATTAATATATGAAAGTCACAAGATTACATAGGTCACTGAGGTCAGTTTTACGTAAAAATATAGAATAAATTTGTCATATCCAACACATCAGCAGCTTTCAGATCTGCCATGTTTTTTTCTGCCACGCGTTTTCTCTTTGATTCATTTGAAAATATGTAAATTACTAGGCAGCGAGGTTGATGGTGATTGTGATTGGCTCACTTTTGTAATGTCTAGCAATGGTCTGTTTTTAGGTACAGTTTGGCCATTCAACATCTGGTCAAAATGGAGACACTAGACTGCATGTGTTCCCTTTAAATCGGCCTGCCTTCATCCCATCAGCTGGAGCTCAGAGCCTCTCTGCAGCTCTGAGCACGTGATAACGAATTGTCAGCAATGATGTTCTCTCCTCAAGGTCCATTCTTATCATCCTACAGGATTCTTCATGCCTCCAAATAAGGAACACTCGCAGCTCGGATTAGTTGCTAAATCAAAGAATGATTTCTTAAATTAAATATGAACTTTTAAACTTATAAGTTAAATAATCATTAGATAAATGTTTGTTTATTGCTACTTACAATAATTATAGAATAATGAAATGCTTTCATTAATCTGTGCTCCATGACTGAGGTTTGAAATTAATGTTATGTTATGATTACAATGATTGATATATGTTTCAGCATGTTTATATGACAAGGTCATCACCATTTGCACTCACACAAGGACAAAGTTAAGTTAAGTTAAACGTGTGACACATAGATAGCCCTTTACCCCACATCAGAGCAATCGTATCAAAGAAGGCGTGTTTCTGAGTTGTCTTGGTAATATTCCTCAACTTGTCAACCTCTGGTTGGCTACACAAATCATAACATGAGAACATTAAAACTGGATCACTCTGGTGACTCCGGAACTGCACTGCTCTGGGTGGCAGCATGTTGGAGTAGCTCTGTTGACTATATGTAAGTTTTGTCTTTTCTTGGACATTTTTTCTTCTGGTTTCTTGGGAGGAACAGTATTTTTTGGACATTTTACTTTTCTGTTTCTGGTGCTGTGAAGCTTGGAGGATTTTTACTGCTATTTTTTCCACTTTTTTCATTTTTTGAGCATTTGTTATGATGTGTAACCATGGCAACAAGCTGGTTTACAATCGGGAGCAGCTGATTAACATTGGGAAGGCTGAAATAATACCTAAACTGAAGCCACAAATCCCAAATGAGCTAAAACGCAAGAAGCGTGGGTGCAGAGCGGTAGCAAAACTGAGACAGAGAAAGAGGAAATTCAAACCATCTCTTCCATCAATCATAATGGGCAATGTGAGATCACTAGCCAACAAGATGGAGGAACTCCAAGCCCTTTCAAGGACTCAGCCAGAGTATCGGCATTGTAGTGTTATGTGTTTCAGTAAGACGTGGCTGCAGGACCATATCCCTGATTCCAGCGTCTCTCTGCCAGGATTCCTGACTGTACGAGCAGACAGAGATCTGAATAGGAGCGGGAAAAGAAAAGCAAGTGGAGTGGCAGTGCTTGTCAACAACAGATGGTGTCATCCAGGTCATGTTTCAGTAAAATGTCGTCTCTGCAGCCCAGATGTTGAACTCTTGGCAGTAAGTTGTCACCCATATTATTTACCAAGAGAGTTCACCAGTGTTGTCTTGCCAACCATTTATATTCCACCTTCAGCCATTGCTGAAAATGCATGTGATGCCATCAGTTCCGTTGTCTCTAAGCTACAAACCCAGCACCCCAATGCATTTGTGGCTATATCTGGTGATTTTAATCATGCCTCGCTCTCTGCTACACTTCCAACATTTCATCAGTTTGTCAGCTGCTCCACTAGAAAAAACAAGACATTTGTGTTATGCAAATGTAAAGAATGCATACATGTCCAAAACAAGACCTCCTCTGGGACAATCTGATCACAATCTTGTTTTTCTCTGCTCAGAATACAAACCACTTGTTCAGAGACAACCTGTGACAAGAAGAACTGTGAGAAAATGGTCACAGGACGCTGAAGAAGCCATGCAGGGTTGTTTTGATACCACAGATTGGATGACTCTCTGCCAAGAATATGAAGAGGACATAAATGCCATGACTGGATGTGTCACTGACTATATAAACTTCTGTGTGGACAATATCATACCCACCAGAACAGTGAGATGCTTCGCTAATAGCAAACCCTGGATCACCAGTGAACTGATGAATCTGCTAAATGAGAAAAAAAGAGCCTTCAATGAGGGAGACAGGGAATTATTGAGGAGTATACAGAAGCAATTGAAGATCAAGATCAGAGACAGCAAGGAGGTATACAGGAAGAAGCTGGAGAACAAACTACAGAGGAACAATATCAGAGATGTCTGGTCAGGGATGAAGAAGATCACAGGCTTCAAGCAGAGGAAAGATTGCACAGATGGCAGCCTGGACACAGCCAATGAACTGAACAAGTTCTTCAATAGGTTCAGTTCAGGAACAAACCCAGCATCCTCCTTGCCTGTCCCCTGCCAATCAGACATCCCATCGTCCACTGATCCTACATTTTCCTGTCACATGCCAGCTCTTTTGTCCTCTAACGCAGTCATGGATTCTTCTGGTTCTATAAATCTGTCTTCAACCAAGTCAGGAGATGCTGCTGCCCCATTTACCTCCCCCTCCCACCTATCTGTCTTTAGAAAGTCAGGTGAAGAGGCAGCTGGAGAGACTGAACAGGAACAAGGCTGCAGGTCCAGATGGTGTCAGCCCCAGGGTACTGAAGGCCTGTGCAGAGCAGCTCTGTGGGATTCTGCAGCACCTCTTCAACCTCAGCCTGGCCCAGGAGAAGGTTCCAGTCCTGAGGAAGACATCCTGCCTTGTTCCAGTTCCAAAGAAAGCTCGCCCATCAGCCAATGACGACTACAGACTGGTTGCCCTGACATCCCACATCATCAAGGTCCTGGAGAGGCTCCTGTTCGTCCACCTGAATAAGCAAACTAGAACATATCAGGACCCGCTGTAGTTTGCTTATCGCCCTGGAGTTGGAGTTGAAGATGCCATCATCCAGCTGCTTCAACCAATCCACTGTCATCTGGACAAAACAGGCAGCACTGTCAGGGTCATGTTCTTTGATTTCTCCAGTGCATTTAACACAATCCAGCGTGATGCACTTTGCCAGAAACTCCAGAAGACACAGGTGGGGGCCTCAACTATCACCTGGATTAAAGACTACCTGACAAAGGGACCACAGTTTGTGAGGCTGAAGAACTGCACATCAAACCAGGCGATCAGTAACACTGGAGCACCACAGGGGACTGTACTCTCACCATTCCTTTTCACCCTGTACACCTCAGACTTCCAGTACAAATCAGAGACCTGTCATCTACAGAAATACTCAGATGACTCTGCAGTTGTCGGGTGTATCAGAGTTGGACAGGAAGCTGAGTACAGAGAGCTGGTGGAGTGCTTTGTGGCATGGTGTGGAAACAATCATCTGACCTTGAATGTGAAAAAAACAAAGGAGATGATTTTAGACTTCAGAAGAAACAGGGTGGAGTCAAACACTGTTTCCATCATGGGAGAAGAAGTGGAGGTGGTTGAGGAATACAAATACCTTGGAGTTCACCTAGACAACAGACTGGACTGGAGAAAGAACAGCGAAGCCGTTTACAAGAAGGGGCACAGCAGACTGCACTTCTTGAGGATGCTTAGGTCCTTCAATGTCTGTAGCAAGATGCTGCACATCTTCTACAAGTCTGTTGTTGAGAGTGTAATCTCTTCAGCCATCGTCTGTTGGGGTAGTAGCATCAGAAGAAGGGACCTGAAAAGGCTCAACAGCCTAATAAAAAAGGTTGGTTCTGTTCTGGGGATGACTGTGGAACAACTGGAGGAGATGATGCAAAGAAGGATTCTCCAGAGAATCAAGAAAATGATGGACAACCCTGAGCATTCTCTTCACAAGACTGTCCGACAACGGAAGAGTGTCTTCAGTCAGAGGCTTCTTCAGTTTCGCTGCAACACTGACCGCTACTGGAGATCCTTCCTGCCAACAGCCGTTGTAATATACAAAAACTCTTTGATGACTTGATTATTATTATTATTATGAGCTACTACAGCAATCAATTTCCCTCTGGGATTAATAAAGTATTTTTGAATTGAATTGAATTGAATTGAATGTATTCATCAGTTCTTGAGAAAAGCTTCAGACCGGCCATCGGAAGCAAAACCTCTCAAACCATCAAAGCTTTTGACACGCTGTCAACATCTTTTTGCACCTGCGAAGCTGATACAGCAAACAGTTCCTTCAGAACAAGCTGATAATGTTCGACTCCTTAAGAGTCTGCCAGACGCGCGGTTCAATCCGCCTGTTGTGACCTGGAGACAACTCTAAGACCGGTCTAGTAGTGCCGCAGTTTCTTCTACGGACTTTGGTGCCTGGAAGTCCGAGGACTTCGACATTCTGGATCTATCACGAGGGTCTTCGAGTGGGTATGTAGACAAGACAGATTGCATCTGATGTGTTTTGATAATAATCAACTTCATAGATTAACACAAACCAAATTCTTTTTCATCCAGAACTCAGCTCTCCTAGATACGGCATTTCTGATAACATCGCATTCACACATAGGTTTCATGCATCACATTTAGTTCCATCCATCACAGTAAATATTAGTTAACTTGTCATGTTTTAATTGTTTGTTAAATAAATTCTTACTTTTATAAACCTGACTCTTTTCTGAATCAAAACAAAGTGTGTACAATCCCCTGATAAAGCAAAAAAAAAAAAAAATCCTAGAAATTACTGATTAAACACAGTAAAGACCAAGCAGGGTTGATTCTATATTTAGATTGAGTATCACAGCTTTTTAGTCATATATATATATATATATATATATATATATATATATATATATATATATATATATATATATATATATATATTGAGCTCTTAAAGCACTCAATTCTCAAACCCTACACTTTCACTCACTAACTCCGACCGAGTCTGATGGAGTAAATGTGAATACAGTAACCACGCAGCAGCAGGCCCCACTAAAGCTGCAACCTGCATGTAAAAATCTAAATCAAACCTTGCCTTTCTTTAGGTCTCACACCTTTTTGTTAACTAAAAAATAAAATTCAGTCTTAAATGAAAGTAAACCAAACTCGTTAGATGAGATTAAACTGAAGCTGGTTAGCAGCTTTACCTGCTCACCACAGCTTTGCCGTCAGATTCTGGGTTTAGGTGAATTCTTCTCATATCCTCACATTTCTGTGACAGATTACCGAAGGTTCCTGACCTCAGGTAGGGATGTGCTGAGATTTGCTTCTCTTACACTCTGAATTTATGGTCTTTGCCTGTATGTGTTAACAGAGACAGAAAAGTTCCCAGATTCCACAAATTGCATGGCCTCATGCAAAAACACACAAACTCTGATTGTGTGTGCTCAAACGTCCCAAAGCTGATGATTTCATACCAAACTGAAACACACTGTGACCCAACTTTATCAGACCATTATATCTGAAACCTGCTACTCCAGCACTCATCCGCTGTTCGTTCCACTGATGTATTTTGCCTGCACCAAGTCTAGTTATTCCTTTAGAGGGTTGGAATTTGACACTCAGAGAGTTGAGTGGAAGCGTATCAAGCCTCCCTGGTGAATGAACAGAGGTTCAGCATTTTGGAACCAGACCCTGTCACCTCACACCCACCACACACTGTTCCCGTCGTGCTCCGTGCCAACGCCAGCTGCAGTCAGATCAGCCAATAATGGCAACAGCCAGTACCTTTCTCAGTAACACCACAGCTACCTTGGCAGTAGGATCTGAAAAGAGAGGACCAGCCATGTGTCTGTTGTAGCTGTAATCTAACCTTATCTGCTACCAAATAAATCTTTTTATTCTAGGCATGATTGATGTTCAGTAATTCTTCAATATTGTGTTTTTACAGTCATCCAATCATGAGACTGATCACAAAGGATTTTACTTTCCACTGGACGTGTAAGCATCATGGAAGCACGAGATGAAGTACTCAGCAATTATCCACGGTTATAGTGGATGAATGCGTTTCCACCGGCTGCGAAGCATCTCGATTTGTATGCATCCCATAAGAAAAGTGCCGCACGGCTCTACACTTCAAGCCTTTTTTTTTTACACCCTACACAGAACAGTTCAAGCTCAGTAGTTCAGATTGGGTCAGACAGGCTCCGTAAACTTTCAAAATAAAAGTCACATGCAGAGTTCCAGTGGCTCTACTATCAAAGGGGAACTTGGCAGTTTTGGCTTGCTTTTAGCACCCCCTAGTGTCTATTTGTAGAACCAAAAGCTGTGTGTTCATCTTTTTAACATCTTAATCTAACATTTGAAATGTCTCCCAGGCTTCTTTAGTTTCTACAGGGGTGGTTCATCACTAAATTAAACAAATCAGCTGTGTTCATTATCCAAAACAAGCAGGAAACGAGCAGCAACCAGACTGCAACGCCAGGTACGTCAGCTCAATTTTTTTCCCAACAGAGCGGACCGCCATTCTGAAGTCGCAAGTGTGATATTCTGGCCCCAGGCGGCGATAGGGGCTGGGTGGCCTTTCATTAACCATGTAAAGGGTCGTTTTAGTGCATACTGGCTCAAGAAAATTATTTAAAGGAATGAAAAGTTGCAAAGTATCCCTTTAAAAAAATTCATCAATATCTCTGAAATCTCTGTAGCCAAGGTAAACAGAACAGAAAATAAATTACGGACATTTTGGATACATGCTGTCTTTCTCCATGCTTGCTATCATGTGAACTGCCAAATCACGTGCTATCTTGCATTTCTCTGGTAATTTGTGACCTGGCGGGACCAGCTACATGAACGCTTTCACTGCCAGCTCCTGGTGAGAGCTCGTGGGTAAAATGTGTCTATTATGTCACACATACTTACGCATCCAGTGGAAAGCCAGAGTTAGCATCAGTTACAACAGTTCCCTGAAACAGTTTTTTCAGCTAATCCACAAGTTGGAGTCACTGTTCATTGGAACATGAACAGAGACGAGGGGGTCTATCAGCTGTCTCGCACCTGGGATTCCCTTCTCCGAAGACATGCCAGCGGAGGTGGGCGTGGCCGACCCGGTGGATCTGACAGATCCAGGTTGGTCGCGCCCACCAGAAGAACAGCAGATAAAGACGCGTCACACAAACATCTGTGACATTTCTGAGGAAGACCGCAGACGACGGTCGAAACATGTCAAGGTAACTCGAAACACCTTCATGTCTGAAACAAAAAGAACCTCATTTCATACAATCCACAAGTTGAACATTGGACATGAGAAATCCAGGAGAGAAAGTCAAATACCCCTCACCCCAGTGATACATTCACAACAGGCGCTGGGTCTCCTCGGGGGAAATGCCTGGAGATCCTCCAAAAAGGGACAAAACAGATGCATCCTAATCAGGTACCAAAACCACCTCAACTAACTTTTTCTAGTGTGAAGGAGCAGTGGTTTGACTAATGATGGAGAACCTCACCATCACACCACTGCACTGTTCAGCCAGTGTCATGGCCTCTCTGCGTGTTTAGGTCAGGTGTGATTAGAAGCTTAATAATGTCTGTAAGAATTCAATGATTCTGTGAGTGTATGTAATTTTATGTGGTAGAACTCATAAAAGGTTTGAGAATCACTTAATTCATCACTGAATCTGAGCAGTTCTGAGAAATTAGCTTGTCGCTTTTCTTGGCTCAATTTCATTTGTTTAGTCAAATCTAACTCATTTGTGAAAGAAG
This sequence comes from Nothobranchius furzeri, assembly GCF_043380555.1. Lineage (NCBI taxonomy): Eukaryota > Metazoa > Chordata > Actinopteri > Cyprinodontiformes > Nothobranchiidae > Nothobranchius > Nothobranchius furzeri. The sequence continues at coordinate 85,445,900 of NC_091741.1, forward strand.
GACCAACTTCAGACTTTCAACTTGAAAAAAATCTTTAGAAAACATCCAGAAGAATGATAAATTCCTTCATCAGATACCTTCTGATGGACTCCACTATGACTCTTGTAAGCAGCAAAGTATTCATGCAGAATGAATTCACGATGGTCTATGTAACAGAGCATGTTGCATGTAAGGGTCTCGTTATGTATGTAACTCAACCGTGCCACAAAGTTCTGCAAATTGCCTTAAGCATGCTATCTGCTGACTTAAAAGTCGATTAGATTATTGGGGACAGACTTGACGAATTGCAGACTGCAGCCGTTTATTCCCGAGAGCCCCACACGCTGCTATACTGTAAACATGATACCTCTTTATTAATCTTGCTGATTGGAGTGCAGCCCAGTAGGACGTTTGCAGTTTGAGAGCCGACTGCTCAGCTGAACGCCGTGTTTCTGTGTCGGCATGTACAAACGCGCATTTTGTGGACGGTGAATGAAACATTTGTGCCTTGGGACACAAACTCCTCCACCTCTGGCACTCTGTGTGATTCCAGCATCTTGCATCCATCTCACCCAACAGCGGTCGACCTTCCAGCATCTCTCTATCTCTGTCTGTTAGCTCATTTTTGGACAGAAAGCATTCCACCTACTGAAGCATCAAAGCAGTGCAGCTCATTGATCTGCAGATGAGGTGAAACACCATCACACTCAGGACTCTGACATCAACTACTGGCCAGAATCTCCCGTCATTATATCTGCATTCTTGCTTTAAAGTTTGGAGTCCTGTTATATCGTCTCATCAGAGGGGGAGTGTCGTTCGTCTCCAGTCGGCAGTGGAAGAAGGAGCTCCGTGGTTTTTGTGGGATCAGATTTCACAAGCTCAGCTTGTAGCTGAGATGGGAAGGATTTGTTCATCTGTCTGCATTTCATTGGGACCATCACTTTGGTTCAAACCAACACATCCTAACAGCTACAAATGTTTACAATTTTTACAATCCCAAAAGGATTGTATCTGCTAAATATGTAATTTCCTTAACTTTTCTTCTATCACTTTCATGAGGATCAAATTTGTGGTTGTGATCTAAAAGCCTCAGCCACAAACCTCCTGTGTCACATTTGATTTCACAAAATTTCCAGGCAGATTTCAAACTTTTACTTTTAAACTAAACCCACACATAAAATCAGAAAGGCTCTTGTTACCCAGCTTTTCAGTAATTCCGGTGTTTTTGTTATGATAAAAGGTTGAGATTGTCTCTGCAGGAACCTGTTGGAAAAACTCAAATTGGCAATTAATTTAAAACAGATTTCCAGGTTTAATTCTGAGTACATGTCATGATTTTGATGATATGGTGTTATGTCATCCACCATTGGACGAATAAATTGATTGTTAAAGGTGTGATTCCCTCATTGAATCAGTACATTTGCAGTGGTCTCTAGTATAGGAAGGAATGACTTGTAAGTTGTTCTCAGAGGTAAAAATATACCAGTGCACCATTCTATGAACTAGAAGTGACTCACATCACAGCTGAGTTTCAGACAGCAGGTTTTGGAGTCTTATTTCCTGATATTTGGAAGTCTTGCCTCTGATTGGCTAACAACAAAGCTACTCTACCACTGACTTGAAACACTGATATTTTATCTCCACAAATCACACAAGTCTGGAGGAGCTTCTGCTGTGTGGTGAAGATACTAATGCTAACTGTTAGCTTAAACTAGCCGTGATGTTCTCTACTGATTCCTGGACCTTAAAACAACAACAGCCTTCTCCGCTGTGAGAGTCCATGAATGTTAAGTGACAGCGTGACGTAGATCTGTCAGATGTTTTAAATCCCAGACTTTCACCATCTATTTTCTATCGAACGCAGGAGATAGGTGTGGGAGACTATTTTCATGTTCAGCTTGCACGAAAAACTCAAGAGTGCCTAATTATAAATGTGAAAAATCATTAAAAATGGGGTTTTCTGTGTACCACACCTACATCAGTTTGTAACTAAACATCTAAAAAAAAACACACATTGTAGCTTCTGTTCTTGCTTTCCATAAGAAATGTTTAGACATGTCCTCTAACTAAACTGGGGCTATTTGTCTAAACCCCCACTTTAAACTTCCCCCAAGGTCACAAGAAGCAGCAGAACTGCACTGACCAAATGAACGGTGATGAGCTCTACAGCAAGGAGACACTTGGGAGAATTTTAAAATGCAACAAGTCTTCTTAGTCCTGACGTTTGGCTGCTGTGAGACATTAAACTTCTCACAAAAGTAGACATTTCTTTGCATTTGTGTAATGAAACTGTAGATGAAGCAATAAATTATAACTGTGTAATATGATTCACAGATGTTGTTTAAAGTTTTCTGCTGCAAATCTCCTATATGATGAAACAAGAAGAGGAATTGGACACAATAAGTGCTTCGTCTGAATTAGTCACTGGAGTCAGGTGTGTTTTTACAACATGAATGACCTTGTTCACGTAAAGAAACCTCCAGAGTGTAAAAAGTTAATAAATAGTTTATGAAACAATGCAGCAGAGCTAAAAAAAAGAAGAAAAAAAAGAAGCTATTCATTAATGTGCCAGAGGGACTGGGTTAAGTTGAATGTTTCCTAAAGGTTTATTAGTTTTTGGGGTTCTTTTGTCCTGGTGGTCAAATTTAACACAGTAAACAAGGACAAGCAGCATTTCTATGTTATAAACACACAAGATAACATTCAAGACTTTTCTTCCTGAAACCCTGCAGAAAGGCGTTGCTGTAGTGTCTCCAGCTGCACACATTTGTCTCTGCAGAAGCTGATTCACCACCCATTATCTTCTGTTTTCTCTTTCGATCTATCTCTCTCTGAGCAATCTGGTTTCACTTGGGCTCCCAGCTCCATTTAAGAGCACTTCGTCAACACAATGAGAGGAGAAGATTTCCATCCCGGCATCCCAAATTATGCATTGTGCTGCAAAGAAAAAGAAGCAAATGTATTATATATGGCTGGTGCTGAAACATCCTAATTTCTTCAAGATGTTGGGATGTTTATGGTGCAGATGAAAGGGAGTTAGATTTTTCCAAATGTTGCATTCCCTGCTTGCAATTATTGCTCATCTCAAACCAAAGATCTCAAATAGCATTGAAAATGGGCCATCACCGTGGAACACTTTAACTAGTAAAACGGGTTTACTGGTAAGAAAAGATGCCTTTAGAATTAATGAATATAATTTAATGAATGAAAGGATAAAAGAAAAAAGTTCTTTGATTCTTTTCCACAGCAGATCAGTCTAGCAGCAACATTCCTGATGGTGAAAGCTGGCCAGATTTTAGACACCAAATAGTTTTCCTGCTGCAAGCTGCAACATTTCTGCAAGCTTGCTAATTGTCTTGCCATAATTTAGACATAATGTGTCCTAATTGTGTCTCGGTTTGTTTGCCCTTTATCCTCAGTTTATTTGTAATTGTGTCATCACAGGAATGTCAGGTTGTCTGTTTAGCCTCCAGTCAGTCACAGACGAATTTCACACGTTGTCAATTCCTTCCAAAGTTGCCTCACATCCTCACACTGAAGTTTAAGTCAAGTGACTGTTACCCCAGAAGACTGAGTGCACTGAACGTGCAATTCCCTGTGACTCATTTGAGCAAACTCACTAATTTATGAATAGCTTCATATTTTCTACTCTTGTTGTAATTGTGTGTAACTCGATTCTAAAATATTTCTGATGTATGAGTTAAAAAAACACAAACAAAATTAAGTTTAAAAGCTATAGTTTTATTTTTATTTGCTGAGATGAAATCACAAAAAGAGAGGCTTTAGTAATGCACCTAGTGCTGAAACGGGAACACTTTGTTGAGCTTTCTCTGGAACATTTCCTCTTTTAGCTAGATGCAAAATATCGACTTGTTCTTGTTTTCTAAAAGATGACTAACTCGGCATAAACAGATTAACTCAGACTTACATATTGTTAGTCTGAGGGAAAGCAGTGAAGAATAAAGTTTAAAGGAACATGTGCAAAATTCACACTTTGCATCCTTTTGGGGCTGCCTTGTGGATCTTTATTACTTCTAAACCAAAGATCAAGTTAAGATTCTCTGTTAGTCTGATCTGTCCTCCGATGGCTTTTAGGAGTGATGGGATTTATTGAAGGGGCTAGAAATGTTTATGCTGGAAGGTACTGAAAATGTCAAGAATGAAACTGCTAAAATCACTTGATGTGAGAGGGGTTTAGTGCAAAGAACATCATAATCATGTTTTCTATCCTCCATAAAAGTATTATAATTTAAGAAAAAACTCATAAAATTTCCCCTTTAATACATTTGGGAGCTGAACTCAGATTTTTTTATCAGAATTTCATATAATCTATGTTTTGATCCTGCACGCACTTCAAATGGGCTTTTGCATGTGTGCATGGTCTACTTTCACCGTTTTTAATGTTTGTACCTAAATGTGTACAAATAACTGAATGGATCCATGCACCATTACATGTAACATTTCCTCTACACTCACATAAGGATTGGGACATGTGGGAAGAGCAGTTTAAAATATATCCGTAACATAATGAATCCCAAAAAGTTTATTTTTATTGTGTGCTTTAAAAAAGGGAGACTGGACATCTTTTGTTCCATAGTACATTTGACTGTATTTTCAAAGTATTTTTACATTAATTGGAAAGAAAGTTTGTCAAGAATCATGTCCAACAATCCACTTCTGTTCTACTCTAATCTATTTTTTCTTTATCTTGGGATGAGCTCATTATAAATATAATTTTTTCTTTTAAATTAATACTAACTATTAAGAGATTATTTTCTATTTATTTTATGGTTGAGGTGTGTATGCAGCACATCCTTTTAGTAATCAATGTGCAGCAAACAGAAGTTTTAAAAGTGTGACTTTTTTCATTTGTTACAGGTTTTAGGTGTGAACGAGGATTTGCACTGTCTCATAGAAATGGTTTAAATTTGTTATCACAGGGAAGTTGCATCACTTGTAATCAGTTTCCTCGGCTCGGTCCATTTCTACAGCAAACAAAAGCAGCTCAAAGATTGGAAGTCGGTGACCTGAACTTGGTGGCTTGTTGTTTACTTCATGCGGAAACCAATGGCTGCAGAGTGTAAACGTGACTGAAGTCAGACAGACTTTTATGTAACAGCATTACATACAGGATTGTTTCTAATCCATTCATTTCCACTCGTTTCCCCGTTATCTATCACTATTATTAACTATCAGTCATCTTGGTCTTCAGGCTTTTCAACAATGGTGTCTACTGTCTACAACAGTTAAGCTGATTTATGACCACTTCAGAGGACTAAAGTCCACAAGAGCTTTGTTTGGAGGCTGTAAAAATAACATCCACCCTTCAGAGGTTTGGGAGAATCAAAACTGCATCTCAACAATCCCAGAGCAGCAGAAGGAACACCTATGGAGTATTGTTTTCTGCATTTTAATCTTTCATGTTGCTGAAACCATCCAAACACTGCTGCACAAGTCATTTAATGTTACTGCTATGGTTTAAAGTTGCTTCAGAAAAACAAACCTTCGAATCCCTCTGAGCAACAAACCTCTGGAAGGAATCATCAGTGCAAAGATCTTGTGTTGATTTGGTCGTTATTCACTTCCACCTCTGGCTCCTATTCAGCACAGATGTGGCTCTGGGTCGCAGCCAAACATGACAGTGGCTTTCAGGTTTTCAGAGAGCATCCGTGTTCGACCACAGTGCCCTGTCGTCGGTTCTGCCTGAGCTCCTCTGACTCACACACTGAACACTGTTGCCAGGGCTACCATTTATTAATACCGGGCCCATAACTTTGAGTGTCATCTTTGAGCTTCATTGTCAGGCTGCAGCATGGCCGATGGCTGACACTGAGGACGGATCCTCCAGACACAAACACTGAAATACAATTATTAAAAACACAAACACTTGTGATTGATCTGATGGTGAATGGGAGCAGCAGTAATGGAGTGAAGAATAGGGTGTTCACAGAGACATGAAAGCAGGGTTCTTTAGACACGTGTGCCCTCTAGTGGTCATGTGTGTTACTTGCTTTAGTGAGTGGTTGACAAGGAAAAATAACAATGAAAATTGTGCTGATTAAAATATGTAATCAACCCTGACTCTTTTTTTCTTATCATCTGTGGTTATATGTTAATAATGAATGTGTAATTTTACCTTATGCTGTTATTTTAAAAACTTTTTTATGTTCCTCTCTTTTAAAACTATTGACCGATGCGCAATTTTATCTTAAGCTGTAAAACCATAGTTTACTGGTGCCCAGTCCTGGTCCTGGAGGACTGGTACACAGCAGGTTTTAGTTCTAACTCTGCTTCAACATGCCTGATTTCAATCAGCAGGTGATTAACAGGTTTCCGCAGAACTTAATGAGCTGCGGTGATTCAACCTCTGAATCAAGTGTGTTGGAGCACAGAAACCACAAAACCTGCTGGATACCGGCCCTCCAGGACCAGCCACCACCCCTGCCATAGTTTCTCATGTAATCTTTCATATAGCTGTTATTTTACTTTTTTATTTTTTTGATACTTTACTTTATTCCGAACTAACATAAAAACATCTTTATACAACACAACTCAACACAAAAGCAATCAACTAATAAAGTCCGAAAAGGAGTATATTCCTACCCCCTTCTCACTTATTCTTATCAACTTATCTCAAAAACAATATATATATATATATATATATATATATATATATATATATATATATATATATATATATATATATATATATATATATATATGTATAAAAAACATATCTAGATGAAAATGAAGATTTTAAGTGGGCACATAAAAAATTACTAATAATAATAATACAGAGTAACAACTGTATTAAATGTACTCAACAATCAACTTCCTGAATTATTCCATTCAACCCAGCTCATCAACATATTTAGTCAATAGATATTTTTTGCAGCTCTGCTTAAATTGATTTACCTTTACACATTTTTTCAAATCTTCACTCAGTTTGTTCCATAAATTCACTCCACATAATGTTGTACGAACTCTCTGTTTTTTTAAGTTTAATACCCCTCTGAAATTGTACCCATCATCTTTATTACGAAGCATTTTTTGTACATAATTTGTGTATTTTACCTTTTTTATTAGTGTGAAGCTGGCATTCACCTGCCAATAGATTGACGATAAATAAATTTTTGTAACCTTGCATAGTTATCTTGCATAAAAATATTCTTGTTTATTAATATGTACTGACTCTTTAACACCGTAAATCCTCTAATACAGGCCCAGGCCTTTATTTACTCGAGTGCATGCTGGATCAGACCTTTATTGGAAGGAGGTCAGAATTAGAGGCAGGCCTCAATTTCAATTTGAGCTAAATAAACTACCAGTAGAATGAATAAAAACAAAATTTTGTGTCTATTTGAACCTATAAAACACTAGGTTTGTTTATTGAAAATGTACGGTTAACATTGTACGTACGTACTGTATACATAGTTTACAACAAACACCGTCGTTTCAGGCTAAGTTCCTGTAAGGTAACAAACGTAGCAAACATGCTGGTAGTCTATTGTAAACACTAGGTGGTAATTAGGTTACTGATTCACAACAAAAGACAAAAGACACCTTACCGCTCCAAAGGTTAACCCTTCGTGTCTCATTTGGTTTGAAGTAAAAAAAAAATCCTCCAGCTGTTTACTCCTCATCCTCTGTAGTTCTACGTTACAACACTGAGCTAACTGCTAAAAACATTAGCACTCTACAAGCTCTTTGCAGTGAGGTCACACGAAAGCTGTATCACACTGTTTACCTGCTGGCTTGTGGCTGTGTTTCTAACCTGTTCAACAAAACGCCATAAAAAACCTTTAGTAGACCCTTACCTGTGATCAAGTGATCACTGTAAACTCTAGCATTTTCTGTTTCGTTTCTTCTCATCTTGCAGCCGGAGATTATGATCCACTTTTACGTCTTCGTTCAGAAAGTTTCAGTAAGTCCTTTGTGGCACACTGCTTTTGGGACACGAAAACAACCCATTTGTTTTTGTCCCGATCACACAGAATTTGGACAAATTTATACCCAGTCAACAAAGTAAATAAAGTCTGGGGCACACTGGAGGAGAAGTCGAGTGGTCACACAGCACACGCTGAACGCTTCTTGGAAACTTGCGCTGAACATCACACGGGCCTTCAGAACAGGAAGTGGGAAGGGAGTCTATCATTTATACCTGATCAGACATGCCGTTGTGTTTTGCGTGACTCTAGTTCACTAACAATGGTTACGTACGCTATTTATTAAAATATTATAAGATCAGTAGTACTTTAAAGTTATCATAACTGCAGCTGGGTTTGTGCCGATGGTTAGATTTGTGTCGTAAAGCCAGCCACTATTAGAGATCGGCCTTTATTTGCCCCTGCTGACAGCGAGACCGGCTAATGTAAGAGACCTGGTCGGTAATGGAATACAGGCCAATATTAGAGGATTTGCAGTAGACTTGAAAAGTCCGAAAACTACAAAAGTCTGTTTGTATCTTTTCCATCTTTCACTGTCATCTAAAAGACTGGTATCCATCCATCCTTTTTCTTTACCCGCTTATCCACACAGTGTCATGGGGGGCTGGTGCCTATCTCCAGCATTCTTCGGGCCTACAGGCAGGACACACCCTGGACATGTTGCTAGTTCATCAAAGGGTAACAGAGACATAACCTGACAGTTATGTTTTTGGACTGTGGGAGGAAGCTGGAGTACCCAGAGAGTGCCCACGCATGCAAAGGGAGACCATGCAAACTCCTTGCAGAGAGACCCCAGGCAAACCCAGGACCTTCTTGCTGCAAGGCAACAATGCTAACCACTGCACCACTGTGCAGCCCTGAAGGACTAGCATCTCATTGTACATTACCTTTACAAAACAGGGTCATCCCAGGAAAGTTATTTAAAGTTATTAATCAAGGTTCTACTTGATGAATCTGTCTCAAAAGCGATGAAATGAATGAGTAATGGAGTGAAGATTTCTCTTTTACGTTTTCATAAACCTCAGGAAGTGCTTCATAACTCAAACACATTTTACCTTCATAGTAAGTGCAACTCCAGCTGTTGTTTTGGTCTTGTGAATCTTCACGGTTCACTGCAGGCCCCTAGTGGTAATCTGGCTCCTGTACAACCACAATTTATGCATTGTTTTCTTCACCAAGGCTAAATCAGTGCAAGCATATTCATCAAAGACATGTCACATAGGTGATTATTATTATTATTATTATTATTATTATTGCTGTTGTTCTTGTTGTTGTTACTACATACAAGGGTTTGTGACTGATAGAAAATACAAAGGCTAAAAGAGACTTTTGAATAAATGACAGAAAATGTTCCCAACATAAATGGTTTGTGAAAGGTCATAACTTCTGAATTAGGTTTCTTCAGAAATATGATGATTTGGTAAAGAATAACCTCATTTTGAATAAGGACAGATTATAGTCTAAGAAAGTGTGCGAGACAAATATGAGCTATCTGGCTTTAAATGGTGAAATCCTTTTCATTGCCAAACTTATGAATAATTGAGAATCAAATTATTTCTAAAAATTTTAAAAACAAATACTTGGAAATTAATTTCAACCATAAACTAAAGTTTTATTTTTCTCGATGCTCAAAGTATGAAGTTGTAGTAGTTCTTGTGTTTCATTTTGTGTTGGTCTTTCTCACCCCTTTGTGTTCAATTACCCTGTCAGATTTCCATGCCTTCAGTTCAACACTCACCACTGTGCTCCATCTGGTAACTAACACACCCAATAATTCATTGAGGAGTCACTTCTCCCTGTAGGAATACTTCCTAGTTTCTAGATTTGATGGTTAGCCCATCCTGTTACATCCACTGTTCCCTGCTGTCTTAGTTTGTTTTTATTTTGTTTGTGGCTTGTTTGCTTTATGTTTTGTTTTGAGTCTGTCCGTCCTTAACCTTTTGCTTTGCTAAAACCTTTCAGTTTGAGTCAGGTGTCGCGTCAACACACCGCCTTTGTCCGGCCTTGTTGAAGTGTGAGCAGATGCTACACAAAGAAACTTTTGATCAACACACCTAAAATTTGGATTCCAACTTGCATATTCACCTTTGCTGCTGAATTGTTGATCTCCTACGTTTTTTTCTCTCATCAAAGGGTTATGCAAACCTAAACTTTATCACATAGTTTGCAATTTATGACCTTGTAATTCTTTTTCATCCTCAGAGAGCAATAGCAGATGATGGTCAAACATTAACAGGTGTAATGCTTTAGTCCAAAGTTTAAACACTGCTGCACGTGTTGCAGAAGTTGATGTTTTAAGTTACCAATCTTATTCTGACTGCACGGATTCCTGTGAAAACCTAATTTTCTGAATCAATGTCGCAAACTGTTCTCCATCCACAAATAGATTCGTCTTCTTGAGAATTTATTTAAAAAAAACAGAATTACCAGATTTTAAACATGTATTTTTTTATTGCCAAGCAGTGTTCAATAAATATTTTATATACTCCAGTAATCAGCCTGGCTTTTGATCCCATCTTCATTTCCTGTTGAGGTCAGCTCTAAATCATCTGCACAGATGCATTCAAATGTATATTTCTGTAGAAGAATGTGAAGTTCTCATTTTAAACTGTGATTTATTTCCTCTATTTCATTCATCACTTGCCTTCAGTTGCTTCTGTTCTTGGGGTGCAGGGGTCTCTTTATCATGGTGCACCGGGCTTTGGAGGTCTTCTCTAAAACATCAACATTTTAGTGAAGCGTCTTGATGAAAGATCTGAATGTTGCAGTTTATCTTTCTGCAGGTGATAAATGTTTTCCCCACACTGCACTGCACATGGCCGGCCTTTTCAGATAATTGTTTACAGCGATACAGCTACAGCAAGCAGACAACAGATGTTGGAGGCTATTCCCTCAGAATTTCTGCGTAACTCATCAATCCATTAAACTTTGTTTCATTTTGTAGAAATGACTTTATGCAAATTACCTTCTGAGATTCAGACTCACTTTCTACAAGCAGTCAGAGAGGTTTGATCATGAGTTTTTGTGCTTTATGAGACAGAATGTCTCCATGATTGTTAAGAACTTGCATCTGAGCAAGAATTTAATCTGCTCACACAGATTCAGTCTTACCCATAGGTTCAAAAACCCCTCACTATGGTAGCTTTTCAGATGTGTTTCATCATATTTCATTTTAAATGTCACTGCAGGCTGTAAATTAGTCATTAAACAACTGTTTTCATTCATCTTCAACCTAATTGATGCTGAGGTTGAGGTAGTTTTGGGTTTTTGAATGTAAACTATGACTTGTGGCATGTTTTCACCGCGTTGTAAGAACTTGGGTCGGTCTGAGAGCACAGAGCAGATACTGTTGTTTGGGAACTTTCTTGTTGATTTCCTTTTCTTTCTGGATCCTTTTATTCTGGTCTGGAGCAAAAGGTGTCCAACCTTTTATGGCTGTTATCGTTTTAAAAGAAATTTAAAAGAGAAGAGATCGATGCTTCTGTTTTATGCTACACTGATGATCTTGTGCAAAAACAGCCCACAAACAACATATTGTGGATACAAATCTCTGTTTCACAACAACTGCAGCAGAAGAGCTTATAGAGGATGATGCAGATGGACTTTATTTACGCTTTTTCAAAAGTATTCTCCGCAACTACGTGAAAACCTCGTAAGTTTGTTAAAGGCGTGCTATAGAGCTCCGGGAGTTGACATCTCCAGACAACAGTTCAAATCAAAACGGCGCCATATTGGCAGGCAGAAGCCCGCAGCTGGACTATTTGTTATTGTCTGAAAACTCAATCAGATAGGAAATATGGTAGATTCCTGTTGTGCCCCAGGATGCAGAACAGACGTGGACGACATAAGGAATGAGCCTTCTACAGGATTCCCCAAGATCCGGAGCGCCGTTGGATCATTGTAATAAAACGAGCTAGTGACCGGGCTAAAACGAAACTGTGGGATCCCGAGAGTAAAGGTTTTTGCTAATGCAGCGACCACTTCAAACCAGGTACTTAAACCAACGTTTCCTCAGCTGTGTATGGTATTTATTTTAAATGCTTTTATTACGATTCTTAGTGGGCTTCCTAAACTTATTTTGGCGTGGCTTTTTCTGTCTTATTACTCATAGCAACAAGTAAACATCACGTAAAACGTTGCCTCGTGATTTCTGCGTGCTGCCGTTAACGTGTCTTATGATCACAGCAATTAACCGGCTAAGCTGTATTTAGTTTTTAAGCAATGGTTGATCAATTGTCAGATCACACATAAAAAGCACTTTGGATTGCTATTATCTGTCTCACCGAGACAGATCTCAGACAGATCCTGAGACGCTCCTGCCTGACATATTTATTTTATTCACGGGAAAAAAAATCAAACTAGTGATTTCTCTTGGAGTTCAATTTATACATTCAAACAGCACAGCACTCTATTTAAACTACTTACATGTAAATCTGTGTTATTTGTCCATCCATCCATCCATTTTCATCCGCTTATCTGGAGTCAGGTTGTGGGGGCAGTAGCCGTCGAGAGGCCCAGACTTCCCTCTCCCCAGCCACTTGGGCCAGCTCCTCCGGGAGAATCCCAAGGCGTTCCCCGACCAGGTCCGGTAAGAAGTCCGCTCCGACAGCTTCTGGCATTTTTAAACAGTATCCCAGGGGCACGGTAAGGGTCGGAGATGTTTAGTCTATTTAATTTCTGACTATAAAAAACGATTTCTTCGGTTTTAAAGTGTGAAGTAAACTCCGACTGAGTAAAATCCAAGCCGATCCCGTTCATTTTGTTTACCTTTGTTGCCTGCCAACATAGCGTCTACTCTCTGAGAGTCACATGACGTCCGGAGTTCTATACTGTCGCGAGCGTGTCCTATTTGTCGGTTCCTTTAAAACCCGGTTCCGTTAGAACCTAAGACTGCGCTGCTTTCTCAGGGTTCGTGGGGCGTTGGTGAGTTTTATTGTATTAGACCCTGGTTTGGACCCCCTAATTATAATCAGTTTCCTATTTTAAGGTGAGAATGATATGCCGTACTTTTTCTTTTGTGATAGCACGCTTTCTTTTTAGTTTCTCCCGTTATTTAGTGGTTCTAAATACTAGGGCAAAGTTCAGAAGCCCTAGTTTGCGCCTCTGTCAGCTTTGTGGGCGGTGGTAACTAGAAAATGATTCTTGTTAGTTGATCAGGCTAACATAGATTTATCAATTAATCTAATTAATCCAACCTTCCCACGCTGGCAAAGACTTTTTCACACTTGCAAACAGAGCCTATTTTAACCTACTAATGTTTTGGCTTATCAATCCTTAGGATATCTCCGTACCCACGGGAGAGGAGAAGACTAGCTTCTTCACCTGAGGTTTCTTTTTCTTAATCTGTCACAAACTGTAAAGCAAGTCCTGAAAATTCAGGAACCTGTAATTACAATATGCTTACCTCTCCTATTGTTTCGGGATCGGGGCTCCCACTCGAACCTTTAAAAAAGACCTTTAAGAATCAGGAATGTGAAATCTTTTTCAAAAAGTTTATTACAAGATTAAAAAATACAAAAAATAGGTAAATATAAAACTAACCTATCCCCTGTGGAGGATGCTAATGCTAAAATCTTCCTGAGAATAAATGGTTGACCTGCGTCAACACTAACCTGTCACTCTCTAACTCTAGGTGCGACTCTCTCCTTCTCTCCCCAAAAACTGACCTGTCGTCCTCCGTCCAGAGGACGGAGGATGACCTCTACTATCCCAAATCTGCTCTGCCTCTCACTGTCGACTGCCCCAACTGTTGTGTCAGCTCTGCTTCTAGCTGCTCTTTTTATACTCTTTTTGGGACAGCCTAGACAAAGTAAAAGTTTTCCAGTCACACATCCATCATTATCACATGACAGCAAGACAATGGGGTCATTTGTCAGTTTCATACTTTTTAGCTCAACACAAGACATTTGGTGTCACTTTTGCAACTGATCTTCAGCTTCTCCCGAAGTCCAGGATTCTTCATGAAGGCCTGTCGTCTCCTGATAAGCTCTTTTCAGTCTGCCTGCTTTGACCCCACCTCTCTTGCTGAAGGCTGTGTAAAACACTTCTTGACCTTCTGCCCAATTTTACTCGCAGAAACAAGTTCTGATCCCTTGGATTCTTCATGAAGGGTTTGTCCACTTCTGAGATGCTTTATCTTCAGTTGATCTTCTTTTGTCCCAGCTTGGATGCTTGTTGTGCAGTTGGGCCCCTGTCTTCTGGCTGATTTTACTCGCATAAGCAAGTTCAGTGTGTTTCAGTGTGGGTCCAATCTTATCTCTGTGGCCCACCTGTTGACTCCGTTTCTTGCCACTGTCTTTGGCATGTGTGAACTTGCAACAATACTAGTCTGCTCAACACAATTGCATAGACCAGTGAAAATGCTCCTTATGAACCTCAATCTATGTCTGTGCATTCATTTTCTCCACAGAAGGAACACCCCACTCGTCTAGAGAGGTACACGCAACTTACTAAAGTCGCTCTCAAAAGTAAGTCATCCACAGAAGTTTTTTTGCCCACACCCTCCAAGCAAAGCAAGCTGTGGGAAACTCGAAGAGTGTCCCAGGAAAGTGGATAAAGTAGTCCTCAAATTCACTGTCCAAGGCTTGCACCCACCACACATTGTTCAGCAACAGGGCTTCATTGATCTTGTGGAGCATCTTCAGCCAAATATAAATGTCATGACACACAACACTGTTGTAAACAAAGTCACAAAGGCATCTGCAGAAATGAAAAGAAAAGTGAAAGCTGACCTTAGTGAAACTGAGTTCATAGCAACAACAGACTGCTGGACAGCACACCATCGCAGTTTCATTGGTGTTACTGCACAATGGTTTAACCCAGAGACCATGCAAAGATTCTGTGCTGCCCTGGCAGGCAAGCAACTTAAAGGGTTGCATACATTTTCTGCCCTGGATGGTGCCATAAATGATATCCACACAGAATTCAACATCAGAGAGAAGATCGTTCACACCACAACTGACAACGGCTCAAACTTCCTGAAAGCCTTCAGAGTGTATGGGCAGACTGACAACAACAACCATCCTGAATCTGTAGGGTAAGGTATTGAAGAAGAAGATGATGGTGGCCAAAAAGATGATGATGAAGAGGAGGAGGAAAGCATTGAGAGTGTTGAATTTGTTGATGCTGGAGCCCTGTTGGACGAAGATGACTACTGTATTTTCCGCACAGTAAGGCTCACCCGATTATAAGGCACACAGCCAATCAGCGTCCTAGTTAAAGGTTTGGTCCGCACATAATGGGCTCGACATACGGGAGGCGACATCGCCTCTCCTCCATTCATTTTCAATGAGACATGCGGGACAAAGCGATAATCGCGGGTCTCCCTCCTACTAAGCGAAACGCAAAAAACGTGCGTGTGAAATTTTGCGCTCGTGCACATGTCGTGCACGGACGACCCAGCGACGCGATCCCAGAAAGTTGAAACATTTTCAACTTTTCATCTCTGTCGCTCGGACGAGGACCAATCAACAGAGGTTTCATTCACTGACCAATGAGCGGACAGGATGCTCCGCACATCTCCGAGCAAACATGAAGGAGAAGTTGATTATAATTGTGTTTTATATAATAAAATCAGAAGTAAGACTCTTGCAGCACCTTGTGAAACACCATATCCACCGCTTTATTAACTCTAAACCGCTTAAATAACCTTAATTCCCTCCAACCTGACACAGCCAAGCAAAACAACGGAAGTTTCAATTTCGCCCTGGAACAGAACGCGTAGATGGCTTTGCCGCTAGCCGCTGCCGCGGGTCGCCTCCCGTGTGTCAGGTAATAAAAGCGACAGCGACAAATTTCGCTGATTGTGGTCGTTTGTCGCCTCCCGTGTGTCGAGCCCATAAGGCTCACCTGATTATAGGGCGTACCCAGCAAAGCAAACGAGCGTCCCGGTCGGCACAGTTAAGGCAAATTGGGCAATCAGATCAAAGTCAAATGTTACTCCACTCATTATCTATACTAAAAAATAAATTTCTCATTATTAAAGTAACATTTAGTCCCAATTTAATGCACGGGTGCTTTTAGCAGCAAGAGGGAAGATTTAAACTCTGGTAATGGCATGACTGACTGAACGCAGCGCTAAGCCCCGCTTACCACTGCAGGACAGAGGAGCCGAGTCGACCAGAGATAAAGCATTATGTGCAGCCACTGTGTGGCTGTAATGACCCGGGAGCCGAGCAGAGAAGTCTTACCCCACCTATTAGTGCGTACTTGGTACAATAAGCCAAACAAAGGAGTTAGATCAAAATCAAACTTTATTCCTCTCATTCACAGCTCGAACAACAGCATCAGCGATCCACTCACAGATGGTGGCAAGTCGATCGGCGCTGCCTGCCCATCTTGGTGAACGTGTGTTCGCCATCAGTCATCCAGCACTCCCACAGTGCTCGGACTTTCGCTTTGGAGGACCGGTTCACCCCGATGTCCAGTGGTTGGAGTTCTTTGGTTAATCCACCCGGTATGATGGCGAGCTCCGTGTTCATCCTCTTCACCTGGATTTTAACGGCGTCGGTGAGATGGGCCCGCATGGAGTCGCAGATCACCATGGCTGGAGAAGTGTGGAAGAAGCCGTCCCGTCTTTTGGTGTACACCTCCCGTTGCCACGCCGCCATCATGTCCTCATCCATCCAGCCTGTTGGTTCGCCTTGATGATCATGCCGGCGGGAAGCGTTCCTTTGGGTAAAGTTTTCTGCTTGACGATGACCATCGGCGCCAGCTTCTGGCCATCAGCCTGGCAGGCGAGCACGACGGTGAAGCAGGACTTCTCGTGGCCGGTCGTCCGCACAGACACCGTGCTGGTCCCCATTTTCTCCACGGTCCGGTTCACCGGGATGTCGAAGGTAAGCGGGGCCTTGTCCATGTTGGTGATGTACTGGGGCTGGATGTTTTTGTCTGCCATCTCCTTGGTGCAATAGGAGCGGAACAACTCTAGCTTCTCAGCGTAGTCGGCGGGTAGCTGCTGCGAGATGGTATCCAGTACACAATTATAATACTGTCATATAATCTAAATTGTCCTGATATTTGTTTTTTATTCTACAGGCCTTGACTATATCAGAAGCCACTTGGATTGCCAGGTTGAGAATTATGTCAGTGAGGGCTCCTCACTGATCTCATCTGAGGAAGAGGACTTCTTTTCCTCCTTGAAGAAGACCGGCCCACTTGAAACAAGCCAGCAGTTGGATGCGTACCTTAGGTACCCAGGAGAAACATTAGAGGTGCTGAGGTCCTTACCAGCTGTGTG